>NC_085136.1:42617215-42788784 GCF_035046485.1 Aedes albopictus
TTGGGATGTTCATCTGCACGTCTCCGAAATCAGAACCAAGAGTAAACAGAAAAGCTATGAGCAAGACTCGGGTGTGCTTGGTTTCGCTTTCCCCAAAAACTATCCTCACATTTTCAATCAGTGTTTATATCATCAGACAGACTGTAGGAAAACTTCACATAGAGAGCTCAGAAGATCAACGAAATGTGAGTAGCTTCTCGTTCTCTGTATTCAGTACCGGAGACGTACGTGGGGAGGCAAGAATTCCAAACACAAGCACATTCCCGACGAAATGACAGGCTAATTTGACATAGCTCAAAACTCGGTTGGAACTCTGTCGGCGAAGTTTGTAGCACTTATTTCACTGGTTGGTAACATTAGCTGGCAGCTCAGTACCTCCATGACGGTTACAAAATGGTAAGCGAGCCGAGTCATAATGAACTGTCTCGATTTACGCCGGTTTTAAAAGTTTTGAGAATTCTCTTTGTGGGATTCCCGAAACGGGGAAAGGTGTTCGGGAGCATAAATCAGAGTAATACAAACTACCGCTTTTGTGCAGACATATGAGGATCATCGATAGCCGGTTGTTCACTTCGAAAAGTACACAGTGAACGTGATAGATTCTGAAGATTTCTTGGCGGGAGTACGTTGTTCGACGCCAAAAGTAAACAGAGAGCATGCGACGTTTGCGCTACTTAGCTTATTATTTTTTTCTTTCTCACTCTCCTAAACAAACACGAGAAAAAGTAGGATGAAAGAGAGTCCGCTGGCACTCTCTTTCATCTCGCTCTCTCTTGTGTTTTCCAAGGACAATGAATGAGAAAAAAGAAAAATCTGGCTACGCCAATGGCGTACGAGCGACTAGATTCAGAAGATTCTTTGCGTTGTTCAACGCGGAATGTAAACAATGAGCGTGTGCCCAGCTCCATTTGGAAAATTCTTTGCTGGGAGTTTGTTGTTTGACGCAAAAAGTAAACAGAGACCATGTCGACGGCTTGGTTTGGCGGATTCTTTACCAAGAGTTTGTTTTTCGGAGCAAAACGTAAACAGTTAGCAAATGCGCGGCTCGATTAGGAGCTGGGAGTACGTTATTCGACGCAAAAAAAAATAATAATGAGCGTATGCGCGGTTAGATTTGGAAGATTCTTTGCTGTGTGTTTGTTATTCGGTGCGAAAAGAAAACAAGGAACGTATAGATTCGAAAGATTCCCATGCGGGAGTTTGATATTCGGCTAGATTTGAAAGATGCTTTGCCGGGAGTACGTTGTTCGGCGCGAAAAGTAAACAAATTCGGAAGATTCTTAGCCGGAGTTTGTTTATCGCAGTGAAAAGAAAACCGTAAGCATGTACGCGACTAATTGTGATAGTTTTAAACTATTTGATAAAAGTTTCATTAAAAAAAAACAGTTAGAAAACAATTGAACACCGTAGCATTCGAGCATCCAACCCTTGTACGGGTTGTGCATACAGAGGAGTGCGCCTTATTTTTCGAAAGTATAGATCGTTTGCTCTTCTGAATCCAAAACAGGCCGTCCATTGATTACGTAAGGGTTAATGGAAGGAGGGGGTTAATGTTTCGATAAATTTGTTTGAGAAAATCATGAGGCATGAAAAAATAGTTAGAAATACTGGGCCGGTATTCTCCAGACTGTATAACTCACTCGCATTGCCTTTCTAGTACAAACGCTCCACTCTTAAAACACCGGCTATTCACAAATTCAATTCGAAAAGTTATTATTGGGAAAATGCCAAACTTGAGCTTTGAGTGTTACTTACAATTTCATTCTTCGACATCAGTCAGTGTGTTCTTACCTAGAAAAAGAAAAAGAAAACCTTAGTAAACGTATAGACGAAAGCTACGGCGCAAATTTTCACCAAGATGGCATAAAACAAACGACGACAGATGTTGGGTAATTGTGCTTTGCATGCCTTAATTTATAAATCCAGAGTGACAATTCAAAAATATACAATTTTTTGAAAAATGTTAAAACATGTAGTTTTGAAAATTTCTTCTGTGCTTCCATTGCAATTTGTTTGGAAATTCCTTTAGATATTTCAACGGAATTTGCTTGGAAATTTCTGTGGAAATTGCTTTGGAAATCCCATTGTAAATTGATTAAGTAATTATTTTAAAGTGTTTCAGCAATTTCATTAGGAATTGCTTCACCGTTTTCGTCGTAAATTCCAATAACAGTTTCTTTAGAAAATCCTTTGGTAGTTTTACAACATTTTTCTTCGAAACTTTCATAGGAAGCTTTTTTTTCTGGAAATGCTTCGACCATTCGTTTGCTAATTTTCAGGCAATTAATTTGAGAATTTCTACCACAATTCCTTAGACATATTCTTTTGGGACCGACAATTTCTATGTGAACGTCTTCGGTCAGTCCTTTGACAATTTTTCAGATGATTCAGAATTTTCAAATGCATTGCAGAAAGAACTCACAAATGAATTCCGAAAGGAACTGCGGTTTTTAAAAATACAGCCGAAGGAATCTGAGAATTGAACTGCCGAACTAATTTCCAAAGCAATCCTCGAATCCTGAATTCTCAAAAAAGAACACGACAAAATTTCAAAAAAAAAATTGCTTGAGAAATTTCTATGCGACTGACGAAGGATTTGTCATAGAAGTTGTCTTAGCAATTTACAAATGAATTTAAAAATGAGTGTCCGAAGGAATTTCTACTACAATTGCCAAGCGAATTTCCAAAGAAGTTGTACAAGCATTTCGATAAAAAAAAAATGCAAAAAACAATTTCAAAAGAGTTGTCGAAGAATTGTTTGAGGAATTTCCAAAAGAATAACTGATCGATTTTACGAAGACATTTCCAGTGAAATCCCCAAAGGAATTGCCAATTAAATTATCAAAGAAGTTACCAAAATAATTTCCAAAGCCATTTTTTGAAGAAATTCCCGAAGATATTCCGAAAGAATTGATAAATAAATTAAAAAAAAGTAATAATAATTCAAAAAAGAAATGCTGAATGATTTTTCAAAATTCTCAATAAAGTTGCCCAAAAAGCCGGAGAAATATTCAAAAGAATTGCTAATGAAATTCCTAAACGATTTTTGAACCAAATTCCAAAGGAATTATCGAAAAAAAAATCCAAAGAAATTTGTGATGGAATTCACAGAGCAAAATCCCAAACAAATTGCCTAACAAACTGCAAAAGAAATTTCAAAGCAAATGCCGACAAAATTCTCAAAGGAATCACCGAAAAAAGTATGCAAGTAGTTGCCGAAGGAAATTCCATAGAAATTTCCAAAGGAATAACTGAGAGATTGATTAAATAAACGATCAAGATATTACGGAAGGAATTCTCTCAAATACTTCTGCGATTCTTATAGTTGAGCTCTCTGGAAATCTTGTAAAAGTTCTTTCCTAAGGAGTTCTGTCTGAGATCATTCAAGGATTTTCTTCAGAGATTCTGGAATCCTTCTTAAACCCTTTTTTGATGTTCCCCTCGGTGTTACTTCTGCAATTTTTCTTCCTGGGATTCCTCTAGAATGTTCCATTGAGATTTCTGAGGTAAGATATTTCTTTATATTTCTTATGGTATCCCTCCAGAAGGCGCTTCTGAAGATTTTCAAGATTTTTTTTAGAGGTTCCTACTGGACATTTCTTCTGACGTTTTTCCATTAAAGTTCTATCTGGAATTACTCCTGAATTTTTTCCAGTATTGTTCGTGCAATTCCTTCCGGAATTTCTTTTGGCATTCTCCAAAAGGTCTTTCTAAGATTCCCCACGGAGTTTTTCTGGAAATTTCCTCTGAACTTTCTTCTGGTTCTACTCCTGGAGTTTCTTGTAGGATTTTTCAGGAATTATCCCTGGTATTCGTTCAGATTTGTTTCTAGCATTTCTCCAAGCGGCTCTTCTGAAAAATTCTGGAAAAGTAACTTCTGAGACTGCCCAAAGAGTTCTCTCTGGGATTTCTCCTGGAGTTCCCTTCTATGTTTTTTTTTAATTCCTTCTTTCTCTACGTTCCCACTGGAACTTGGGCATGCTTCTTTCAATTTAGTATTGATTGAGCACTTCCACAGTTATTATTATTATTTATCGAGATTTTCAGCTGGTTCATCTCGTCTACAGTTATTAAATAAAGGATTTATTATGCCTGCCATTGCATTCACTTTAACATTGTGAGGCAAGCACAACGATACACTATGTTCAGGGAAATCTTGAAAAGTTTCCAACAACAACGGGAATCAAACCCACCGGATTGGCTATAAAAAGCTTTATCTACATGGCTAGCTTGAGTGAATACATTTCCTGTATAATCTATCAAAATGTACTTCAGAAATACTTCCAAAATTTGCTTAGTAGTTTCTTCAGAATTTAATCTTAAAGCATCGCCGGATATTTTTATTTTCTTTTCTATGAAAGTCTTTCTAAAACCCAAAGGTCTTCCAGATATGTCTAAAAGAGACTACTCTAAAAAAATAATTGAAAAATCTATCTAGAAGTTTTTTTTCTGAACTTCTGTCAAATATTTTTTTAAAGGTTCTGGCAAAAATACTGCACGACTTTCACTAATAACTACGTCAGGCTTCCGAACCGAACAGCTGAGACAGGTCCAGGGTTGATCCGATCGGGACCCAAAATTTAGTTGTTATTCATTCTCATCCAAAAGTCTTTCGGCATATCCTTTAAAAATCTCATCGGTAATTCCTTTGAAAACTGCTTCGACAATTCCTTTACGAATTAACTTGGCTATTTTTATAAATTGCATTGGCAAACCTTCCGGAAGTTGTTACGGGAGTTCCTTCGCCAATCATTTTGAGAATTCCTCAAGCATTTCGTTTTTTTTTTTTTAATTGATTCAGCAATTTTTTATGCATTTTTCTTTAGTAATAAATTCGGAAATGCCTCTGAACAAATTGTTTGGGATATTTTTTGGTAATTCTTTTCGCCATGCGATGGAATGCCACAGCACAATTTTTGGAATGTTATCTGTAATTCCTTTGGGAAGTCCGTCGAAAATTTCTTTGCAGAATCTATCGGTGATTCCTTTGAAAACTCCTTGCAGAAGGAAAATACAAAGTATTATTGTGAATTTCTTCTGCAATTCTTATAAATCTTTTGCACTTTCTATTTCGCGCGAAGTCTTCAGTAATGGTTTTGGGAATTCCTTTGGAACTTGCTTTGAAAATTCCTTTAGGGGCTGCCCATAAACTACGTAGACTCTGAGGGGGGGACGGGGGGGTCTGACCAAAGTCCGTAGAAATTTCGAAAATTTTGTATGGACGAAAGTCTACGAGGGGGGAGGGGGGTGTCTGAGATTGCCAAAATTGAGTCTACGTAGTTTATGGACAGCGCCTTAGGGATTTCATCAGTCCTTACTTTGGAAACTTATCAGAGAAATATCTTAGAGTTTTTTATTTTGAGATTTTTTTTTTGAAGATTACGATTCTTTCAAAACTCTTTGGGCAATTCCTTTGGAAATAGCTTTGGAAATGCCATCGGCAATTTATTTGAGATTTTTTTGGGATGAAAAATTCTTTCAGGAATTTGTCTGACATTATAGTATTTCATTTAAAAATTCCTGGAATCCTTTCCGGGAAATTCCAGGAAACCCCTTGCGAGGAATTTAGACATGTTTTTGAGATAAAGCCTGTATCCGCAATAATCGGGACACAGAAGTACGTCAGTAACTCTGTTATGAATCGGTAAAATAGGCCAAATAATTGACTGAGAACTCTTCGGTGTATGTTTATTATATGTGCCAAAATTCATAAAAATCGATGCATTACTTTTAATTGTGGATGAAAAACAAACAGACGTGGTTTTAAGCATTTTGTACAATCATGACCAATTTTCATTCGCATAGTAGATAGTTCTTTTACGTTAAAGTTGAAAGTTCTGTGATGATAATTATGAAATTTCGTTAGCAATTATGATACTTATAGAGACACTTTGTTGCCAAATTTCATCAACTTTGATCAATTGGTTTGAAAGCTACTGGTGTTGATAGGGGTGAGTGTTAGTGAAAATTTTTCGTGTTTTTCATGTGCGATGTTTGCCTATTCATAACTTTTGAGTTTCTCTGCCAATTTTCATGAAATTTTCACAGAAGCTAGTTGATTATGTGTATATTATGCCTACAAAATTTGATGATTATTGGTATAGTACTTTCAAATAGTACAATCGAAACAATAAAGGGTGCTCACTAATTGCTGTCTAAGAGGCTAAAATCACGTTCAGTCCCAATACATGTTTCGACTATAAAATTGTTGATAGTGCATCGATTTTTTTGAAATTTTGCCTTAACAACAAATGTAGATTGATATGTTTGTGTCCAAAATTTCAGCCATTTCCTTTGCCAAATTTAAAAGTTACAGCGCCGACAAGCAAAACTAGTGGCTGTACAAAATTCAATGGCGCACATTCTACTCCTTTATTGATGCAACAAATGGTACTGCACCGATTCACATGAAATTTTGTAGATAAAATGAACACATCTCAAGATGTTGTTAGACAAAATTTGAGTAATTTTAATGCATCTGTTGCAGAGTTACAGCTGTATTTCTGTGTCCCGATTATTGCGGATACAGGCTTTATCTTTCATATATTTCATTGTAAATTCTGGCGGTTTTTTTTAATTTCTTCGACAATAGGGTTTTTAAATTTCGAAAATTTATTGTTTTTTTTTTAGTTTATACGAAAGAGCACCGTTTCCTGAGCCACCATGATTTTTTCTAAATTGATAGAACTTCGTGTTGGTACCTCACATCAATTTCAAAGATATTTTTCAATATCACCTTTTGATAGCTGGGCAACTGCTTGACAGCTCCGCCCAGTACAAAATCCGACAAGGGGTGATTCAACAAATCGCTCCCATACAAACATCAAATTGGTTTTTATATAGGTTCCAGGGCTCCAAAATTCAATAAAGTTTGGATTTCGTCTCAGTTTGGCGTGGAGATTCTTAAGAAGCCAATTGAAGGGCCCAGATGCAAAGGGTTGTAAATGACCATTTTGTCGATTTTGAGCTGAGCATATCAAAAAATTCTTCAGATTTCAAGGTTTTTGGAACTTTTTCGAGGTTATTTATACGATGATTAGAAAAATTACAAAATAAATCGGAAAAAATGGATCGATTTTGAAACTCCATACATTTTG
This sequence comes from Aedes albopictus, assembly GCF_035046485.1. NCBI lineage: Eukaryota > Metazoa > Arthropoda > Insecta > Diptera > Culicidae > Aedes > Aedes albopictus. The sequence continues at coordinate 42,624,313 of NC_085136.1, forward strand.
TATGGGATGAAAAATTGGTGAAAGATTTTAAAGCTCATTTACTCGAAAGTGAGTTTTTGTCACTTACACCTCTTTGCTTCTAACAATTTCTTTACGAAATCTTTTGGCTATTTTGGCAGAAGAATTTCGTTGAAAATGTGTTCGAAAATTTCATTGGAAATTTCTCAGGCAGTTTTTCGGAAATTTCTTCATTTTTTGCCTTTCTCGTACACCAAGGTGTACCGAAAGGCTATATGTTCACTCCAAAAATGAAATTTTGATAGAGCCCCCGGAGGGGCAAGTTTCATATACCAATCGACTCAGCTCGACGAGTTGAGATGATGTCTGTGTGTGTATGTGTGTGTGTGTGTGTGTGTGTATGTATGTGTGTGTGTATGTGTACAAAAAAAGGTCACCTCACTTTTAGATAGTAAATATGAACCGATTTTAACGATCGACGGCTCATTCGACGCGGAATCTGGTCCCATTGTTTCCAATTGAAAATGGTACGGATCGGTCCAGCCGTTCCGGAGTTATGGCCATTTAGGTGTTCCGGATCGGTACCCCTGGAAGGGACCAGACATGAAAATGCACCAAACCCATGCATGTGACCCATCAAACCACGGCATTTACGATTATCTGATGAACGGTAAGCAGGAATATAGTCTCAGACCATATCTGAACCGGTAGTGTTCCGGAACCGGTTCTGGGTGTCCCGCCGGAAGTGGCCAAATATAAAAGTAAATCAAACCCATGCATGCGACACATCAAACAGCGGCATTTTCGATAACCTGATGAACGGTTAGCAGGAAAACAATATTAGACCGTATCTGAACCAGTAGTGTTCCGGAACCGGTTCCGGGGGTCCCGACGGATGTGGCCAAATATAAAAAAGTACCAAACCCATGCATGCGATACAACAAATAACGGCTTTTCTGATAACCTGATGACTGGTTATCAAAGAAATAGGTTAGGATCACATTAGAGACAGTCGGATGTATTCCGGAACCAGTTCCGGGTGTCGCGCCGGAAATGGCCAAATATAAAAGTGAACCAAACCCATGCATGCGACACATCAAACAACGGCATTTTCGATAATCTGATGAACGGTAAGCAGGAAAACAGTATCAGACCATATCTGAACCGGTAGTGTTCCGGAACCCGTTCCGGATGTTCCGCCGGAAGTGGCCAAATATAATCGAGTACCAAACCGATGCATGCGACACATCAAACAGCGGCATTTTCGATAATCTTATGAACGGTGAGCAGGAAAACAGTATCAGACCATATCTGAACCGGCAGTGTTCCGGAACCGGTTCCGGGGGTCCCGACGGATGTGACCTAATATAAAAGAGTACCAAACCCATGCATGCGATACAACAAATAACGGCTTTTCTGATAACCTGATGACTGGTTATCAAAGAAATAGGTTAGGACCACATTAGGGTCAGCCAGTAGTGCCGTAACCAGTTCCGGGTGTCCCTCCGAAAGCGACTAAATATAAAATTGAACTGAACCCTAACTGAACCTATGTATGCGACACTGCAAAGCTAGGATTTTTTGATAACCTTATGAACGTTAGCAAGCAAACAGGTTCGGACCGGTGAAAAAAATGTTTTACGCATATGGTCAAATCTCAACCGTTACGTAGTAATTGAACTTTACATGGTTTTGACTTTGCTTGTCTCAAACTGGCTATAAAATGGTCAAACTTATCGCATTTGAAAGATTATTAAATTTGCTGCCAAAAAAGATCTTGGAATCTATCGGTTTAGTTAGATAACTAAAGCAAAAAAGCTCGAAAGTAGTGTTTTGCCTTTCTCGTGCACTTAGTGTACTAGAAAACTATATATTTACCCAAAAAACGATTTTTCGAAAAGAGGCTCGGAGGGTCAAGGCGCAATCAACTCAGTTTAACAAATCGAGATTATATGCATGTAAAGGGTGAACACGATGAAATTGCCACACAGAAAATATTGTATAACTTTTGATTGCGTTCGTCAAATTAGCTAATTTTTTGACCATGAATAGGATATTATGTGTAGCTAATACCATAAAATTTTCATTAAAATCGGATGAGTATTGGCGCATATATTGTCGATATCATAAAAAGAGATTTTAGAAAATTTGTGCACCCATTTCAAAAAATTACTTAGGCTATAACTTTTTTGTTGCCTCATCAAAACGTTTGAAAATTTCACTCGATATTCTTAACATAGTATCAAATAAGTGGTAAAAATTTGATCGAAATCGGTTCAGTACTTCTTCTAGTAAATATCCAAAGCTCAAATCGCTTCAAGGTAAATTTTAGGTACTTTTTGACCATTTTTAGTTCCGCGTGCACTATTTTGACTATAGAACTGGTAACATTGCCCCGATTTTTATAAAACTTTGACAGTGTAAAATTGTTGTGTTAAACTGTTTACAGTGAAAATTTCAGCCATTTTTGTCGAGTACTTTCAAAGTAAGAGCAGTTTGAATTTGTTGGCTATAACTTTATAACGGTATGATCAAATTGAATAAAATTTTGACAAACTACTTCTACATACATACTTTACGAACATAAAAATTTTCATTGAAATCGGTTCAGTATTTTTGGCGCCAGTGTTGAAACGGCAAAAAAGTGATATTTTCCAAAATGTTTGTTTGTACAAGATTCTCAAGTGGCAATTTCACTGTTTCAACGATATCTCCGCCAATACTCAACCGATTTTAATGAAAATTTTATGGTATTAGCTACACATAATATACTATTCATGGTAAAAAAATTAGCTATTTTGGCGAACGCAATCAAAAGTTATACATTATTTTCTGTGTGGCAATTTCATCGTGTTCGCCCTTTATGTATGTGCGCAAAATAAGTTCAGTCACTTTAAGGCACTTCCCATTGGTCGATTTATCGGATTATAGCTTGAATCGGAATTATGGCCATTATGGCCATTTCAGTGATCTGGACCAGCACCGGTGGAACTGGCCGTATATAAAACTAAACTAACCCCATCATGCGATACATCAAACTGCGGCGATTTTTGTAATCTTTAGCATGGTTGGCGAGTTTTGTGCGGAAATCAACACTGAAGACCAGAAGCTCCACGATGTCGGCCCAAAATTCAAGACGGCAGCCAAATGTTCAAGGTGGCAGCAAAATTCAATATGGCGGCTGTTTAATATAGATTTAGGCTCTTAAAGCATGCTATATGGGAATATTTAATATGGGGAAGTTGTCTGGACTCCTAAAATGGCGACTAGTATATCCAATATGGCGGTCTGAAATCCAAGATGGTGCACGCAGAGAAATAAATTGTAAACACAATTAAACTCTAGTTCAAATCAACCGATTTTTCAGTTTACTATAGGGGAGACTGAGGAGACTTGATCCCTGGGGAGACTTGTTCCCCCCATATTTGCTCGGAATCAAAAACATTTTTCTTCTAGCATAATTTTTCCAAAACTACTCCTTGACAAACGACTATGTTTTGGCTACAAGTGATTTCGATTGTACATTGCATTATTTTTTAACGGCTGATGGTTTGTTTTCAGTCCTTCAGAAATCTTTTAGACGATTCCGAAAAATCTCAATAACTTTGTGAAAATTGAACCAAATCGTGTCAAAATTTCACAGCACATAGTTTAAATAAAATACTTTCAAACTTATTTATCCAAATAAGGCTGTTGTTAACATATTTTTATCAAATCAGCTTAATATACACAACTGTGACATGGGGAGACTTGATCCCTCGAGGATTACACACATATTATACATGTGAAAAATAAAATTCTATTCGGAAGCCTCTATTTACTTGGAATTCTAGTCTATTCAACGATAAAATTTGTCAGATAATTATAACTTTAGTGCAAACCAAGAAAAGGGGGATCAAGTCTCCCCATTTTGAAAATACGGCATACCGTCGTGCGGGGCTTCTTTATACACTTTTTAATGGTTTTTCAACTTTATGGCATTGTAACTCCCAGAGTAGTGAATGTATTTCCACAATTTTTACACATAATAATTGTGAGTATGTATGTAGGATGCATGCAAAATTTGAACTAAATCCGCCCATAAACAAAAAAGTTGTCCATACATCAATCGGAGACATATCATATAGAACCAGAGGGGGGCTACTTTGGACATTCATAATTAAAACAAAACTGCAGTTAAAATTCCGGGTTTATTTAGAATACTACTTTGTACCAATACTGTTGTTTACTATATCATACATGATTTCAATAAATATATGCGTTTTTAGGTGGTTCTGGGCTACCTTTGGTTTTATGAGCAGCGTGATATTTTAATATAGACTAAAAGGCTGTCTGGGGGCCATCATTCCATTATTTAGGTGAAACGATCATTTATATTGTGTATCCATACAAATATTCGATTGTATATGCTACGTCGATACTTCTTGCACGAATTGAGCAACCCTTTGAAATTTATGAACTGCAGAAACAATGCTTACAGAGCAAATGTTCTGATACGTTATGTATATTTTTATGATTCATTCGATGTTTTTTCGCCTCCTGACAAGCAATAAAGAGTTTGTTTGAAAAACAATTTCATCCAAATGAAGGTGAAAATATTGCGTCATAATAGTCCCAAAGACAACAAACAGATTTGAACGATATTTCAAATTCAAAAAATCCATATTCAAAAGTGTCCAAAGTAGCCCCGTATTTCAAAAGTAGCCCCGCACGACGGTATCCTTAAAAATTTAAGGAAATCTTACGATTTCAAACACTCCATATTCATCGAAAATACAAGAAAACTTGAAAAGAAAATGAATAGGAAGACTCGGGAGTGATTTTCCCTTTAAATAAACCATGTGCTCAAAGGGGGATCAAGTGTCACCCATTTTTAAAAAATATATCATAAGACATGCCTCCATAAAAACACAGTTTTGAAAACTTTAACAATAATTTAAAGGCCTTCTGCTGTGTATTAATTTGCAATACATGTTTACCTGCCATTTTAGACGGAAATCGGATCTAGTTTTGTGTTTTTTCTTATAGTTTCAGGTAAATTAAGAAAAAGGGATCAAGTCTCCCCAGTCTCCCCTAACGACAAATTGATTTCTAATTTAAACTGAACTGTTGCATTGTTTGATAATACATACAAATATTTTCATTTGACGAAATTTTTGACAGTTTGTTAGAACAAACAGAGATTTGGTAGATTCAGCATAAAATATCAGATTGTTTCAAACGACTGCAATTTTGTGACTAACAAAGCCGGAATGTGATTGTGTTGGTGACGGCAGCTCCTGTGGCAGCTCGGAAATCTATTTTTAGACACTCGGCAAGTGGATGGAAAGGAGAACGGTTAAAAAAAAGACAAAAAAGCGAAACCGACCAACTTTTTGTGGATGCTGTCTTGAGTACCTGTGCGTTATCCATCACGGCCAAAACTGCACATGGAAGTTGAGGTGATGGATTTGATACACTTTCCTCGTTTTGGCGATGTTGGGGTAAGAACTTTAAAGTTGTGTGAGTGCTTCCGGGCCATGTTTGTGGTCCCCATTTTGTAGATTCAAATGAAGTTTTTAACATTGCTTCGAATGCTGGGAGTTGGTTGTTTTGATCGATAAACTCCAAGTAAGAACAAAGAAATATAACTGTGGAATAAATAAATGCTCAGTTTGAAAATCAAACATGCGTTTTATTGTTTTAAACAAGCCCCATTTTTCTGCGTGTGGCTTCAAATTCAAGATGGCGTCTGTTTAAAGAAGTTTAAGGCTCTAAAACCATGCAATATGGGTATATTTGGTATGGGGGAGATGTCCGGAGTCAAAAAATGGCGACCAGAATGTACAAGATGGCGATCTAAAATTTAAGATGGCGGCTCCGAATTGAAGATCGAGGCTGTTTAATGGAGTTTTAGAAAAGATATTATAGTACAAGATACAGATTGTCGCTCTCGTCGATGTCCGCAACATCCCGGGACCATGTCTGTCAAACAGTTTGTTTACACGATCAGCTGCTGGCGATGGGAGGCTAACATGTGAAAGCGTCTGAAATAGAATATTTCAATCTCCATACTAAGTGACAAAATCTTATGAATTTTCAATGCTAAAATTGATGCTGCAAGTAATCTGAACCGAGTATTAATTATGGATTTTTTATATTTGAATGTTTAACAACTATTAAAGAAAAAATAGTTTATTTAGTTTAATGAAACTTGATATCCGCTTGTGCGAAAAAGTATGTCAGGATGTAACCATATGTTGGGATAGAAACATTGAGAGGCAAATGAGAGACACTAGGGATCCCAATGCAAATCGCGCTGATTGTCGTCGAGGATCAGCATAATCGGTTTAGTGATTTCGAAACATCCACATTCAGCTTTGACAGATATGTACCTGGCATGTTGCGGCGCCGGAACAATGGTTACACTAGCGACAATCTCTATCTTGTACTATAATATCTTTTAGTTTTAGGGCCTGAAACAATGCATTATTGGTGTATTTGGTATGGGGATGATGTCCGGATTCCAAAAATGGCAACCAGAACAACCATGATGGCAATCTTAAATCCTAAATGGCGGCTTCAAATTCAAGATAGCGTCTTTTTCTTAAGAGCTTGAGCCTCAAAAGCCAGATAAACGATATGATTTCTGGTATCATGAAATGGATTTCTGTTGATTGTATGAATTGTATTGTATGCGATATACATCAACAAATGTTTGAGTTTTATTGAAATGGGGTTTCGAAGGCACGAGAAAGGCGCCATCACCGCTAGGTGGATTAATTAGGGTTTTTCTGTGACAAAATTTCTTTGGAAAATGATTCGGCAATTACATATTCAGATTCCATGGACTATTCTTCTGGAAATTACAATTCCTTTGTGAATTCAATTGAAAGCTTTCTAAATTTCCAAAGGAATAGTCTGATAAATTTGCAAAACATTGTGTCGAAAGGAATTCCTGTGAAATTTTCAAATACATAACCGAAAAAAATATTGTGCCTATGAAGTTTTCGAAGAAAATTTGAAAGGAATTATTATAGGATTTTCCTGTAGAATTTCTCAAGGAGTTTGCAAGGAAATGGCAGAAGGAGTTTCTAAAATAACTGCGTTAAAATTTTAGTAGAATTACTTAAGCAACAGGGATTTTTACCCTATTCCCGGCACAACATGTAAACAAAATTATGTATTACCTAAATTCACAAAGAAACGACTGTTTTCGTCCACTTCTTCCGTCTGAATCAGATACTTTATTGAGTGAACTTGTTGTTAACAGTGATTGTTGTAAAGATTTTCTGCTGGAAAGTTGATTTTGAACGAGTTTACTGCACCTAGTCCAGCGCCAATTTCCGGCACCAGTGCCGAACTTCCAGCACAATCAAATGGGAAATCACTTCGGCACCCATCTTTGTGCTGCCGAAGTGCACCCGTCTGCGAGTAATATTTGTTTTGAGCACTTGTGCGGCTTCAGAGTGAAAGTGTAGCTCATTGACTGTGGATCCCGTTGCGAAAAGGTTGCGGGAGACGATTACCTACGGAAGGGCGTTTGGAAAATATGCGGCAAGTGATATTTTGATTTGTATTGCTTTGAGGTGCCGGAAATTGACGCGGCTGCCCAAGTAGTTCGAAACCCTTACTCAAACAAATTTTGGAAAGCATGTCAGAAAAAGTTGATTTCAAAAGAATCGCTGAAGGAAAGGCCTTTTCAAAGGTCTTTCCTTTAGCGAAGGAAAAGGAAGACCTTTTCAAAGGAAAAAATATTTAAACTATAAAACACAAATAAGTAAGACAAGAAAATGTCGAATTTTCTCTCAAAAGAACTTACAACGGAATTATTGAAAAAATAAAAAAAAACATGTTGAAAATTGGAAATGTTAAATTGTCTGTAGCGTCACTTGCAAACCCCCAGTTATTTTACTTACAACCACAGGAAATCAAACCCTGTATTTTCGGACGACAAGCAAACAAAACCCACTTTCGGCAAGTAGTTTTTCTCCAGCCAACCAAGGACGACGACGACAACTGGGTTGAAAGTTTTCCTCCGATCTGGAAAAGTGGCAGTGAAACCACATTCGCAACAAATACCACGTTCTCCAGAACTGGCCAACTTTTCAGCACTACTAGCTAACACCAGCACCAGAACCAGCATCACGACTAGCCAACCATCATCGCATCGCAGCGGGATGTGGTTTTTCGTTCAGGACTTGCTCGCAACAAGGCAAAAGTTGTTCCTTCCAAGTGGAAAATCTTACCATTAAATAAATAATGTACCAGGATTCGGAAGAAGACAGGCAAACCAGACAAACGGGAAGACCGACACAGAGAAAAGTGGAAATGGCAAACTTTTACGCTCGGCTCAGTCGGTACCTATATCCCTAGCATATCTGTGCACAGCACACACATTCGGAAACAGAGAGAGTACAACGGAGAGGATGGATCGACTTTTCACCAGGATTAAATTAGTGTTTAAACAATTTTCAAACAATTGAAGGGCGGCGTGGCGGTGTGAAAGGAACGGAAGCAACTGTCGATAAAAAGTTGTCTCCTCTTTGCCAATTCCTCACCAACAACACTTGAGAGGAATCCTACACTAGGATTTCCCGGATTACGATGGGTTTTCCACCCACCATTATTGCGAGCAGAAGTATAGCGCTTGAAATTCTCGAGGAGGAATTCTTCAACGGATGATTCATTGCTGCGCGCTCCGACGGGGCCCCTAGGGCGGACCCGGCCATTATTGCTCAATTATTTATCGACAGTTGGGTGAGGCATCCCCGCAGGAACCGGGGAAGAAAATCAAACAAACAGACCGCACGTTTTTTTAAAAGACGGCTTCCGCCTCAATTCGGCGGGATGGGTCGATTTCCAGTCGACCAACATAGACAGCCAATGATAATAATGCCATAAAACTAAACAGCTTCTGTTTAAGAGTTTTGGTTAAAAAAGGGTTCCACCTCTCCTCCGGTCGGGCTGTTTACAAATATTTGAAGAAAGCCAGAAGACCATACATATAAGGCAATGCAACCAGCATGGGGAGCGGTTTGGTTAAGTGCATCGCCCGGTGAGCTATTTTCGACTAATAGATAGTTTTCCTTCCACTTGAAGTGTGATTAAATATGACGTGATGAAATGCCTACCGGGAAAGGGTACCGTTGTTTGATTGTTTTTCTTGAGTTGAATTACGGGTCATTTGGAAAAATTGATAGTTGTTTTGAAATCATTTTGGATTTTGGAACTACTTCTAGATTGGAAAACGTGGATGAGCTGCTGGATGGATTTCCGAAAGAATTGTTAGGAAAATTCCTGAAGAGGAAAAATAAACTGAAACTGAAGCACTCTTGCTGCATCTCCGTTTGAACTTTAAAAAGTTTTTCCAGAATAAATTATTTATGAAAAATACCAGCAAATATTGTCAAAGATATTTTTCTCACAAATTTCTACCAGAAATTCTTACACGAATCTATCACGGATTTTTGGAGGAATCCCCGGAGGAATCCCTGGAGGAATCTCCGGAGGAATTCCCGGAGGAATCCCTGGAGGAATTCCTGGAGGAATCCCAGGATGAATTCCTGGGGGAATCCCTGGAGAAATTCCTGAAGGAATCCCTGGAGGAATTCCTGGAGGAATCCCTGGAGGAATCCCTGGAGGAATCCCTGGAGGAATCCCTGGAGGAATCCCTGGAGGAATCCCTGGAGGAATCCCTGGAGGAATCCCTGGAGGAATCCCTGGAGGAATCCCTGGAGGAATCCCTGGAGGAATCCCTGGAGGAATCCCTGGAGGAATCCCTGGAGGAATCCCTGGAGGAATCCCTGGAGGAATCCCTGGAGGAATCCCTGGAGGAATCCCTGGAGGAATCCGTGGAGGAATCCCTGGAGGAATCCCTGGAGGAATCCCAGGAGGAATCCCTGGAGGAATCCCAGGAGGAATCCCTGGAGGAATCCCAGGAGGAATCCCTGGAGGAATCCCTGGAGGAATCCCTGGAGGAATCCCTGGAGGAATCCCTGGAGGAATCCCAGGAGGAATCCCTGGAGGAATCCCTGGAGGAATCCCAGGAGGAATCCCTGGAGGAATCCCAGGAGGAATCCCTGGAGGAATCCCTGGAGGAATCCCTGGAGGAATCCCTGGAGGAATCCCTGGAGGAATCCCTGGAGGAATCCCTGGAGGAATCCCTGGAGGAATCCCTGGAGGAATCCCTGGAGGAATCCCTGGAGGAATTCCTGGAGGAATCCCTGGAGGAATCCCTGGAGGAATCCCTGGAGGAATCCCTGGAGGAATCCCTGGAGGAATCCCTGGAGGAATCCCTGGAGGAATCCCTGGAGGAATCCCAGGAGGAATCCCAGGAGGAATCCCTGGAGGAATCCCAGGAGGAATCCCTGGAGGAATCCCAGGAGGAATCCCTGGAGGAATCCCAGGAGGAATCCCTGGAGGAATCCCAGGAGGAATCCCTGGAGGAATCCCAGGAGGAATCCCTGGAGGAATCCCAGGAGGAATCCCTGGAGGAATCCCTGGAGGAATCCCTGGAGGAATCCCTGGAGGAATCCCTGGAGGAATCCCTGGAGGAATCCCTGGAGGAATCCCTGGAGGAATCCCTGGAGGAATCCCTGGAGTAATCCCTGGAGGAATCCCTGGAGTAATCCCTGGAGGAATCCCTGGAGGAATCCCTGGAGGAATCCCTGGAGGAATCCCTGGAGGAATCCCTGGAGGAATCCCTGGAGGAATTCCTGGAGGAATCCCTGGAGGAATTCCTGGAGGTATCCCTGGAGGAATCCCTGGAGGTATTCCTGGAGAAATTCTTAGAGGAATCCCTGAAGGAATCCCTGGAGGAATTCCTGGAGGAATTCCTGGAGGAATCCCTGGAGGAATCCCTGGAGGAATCCCTGGAGGAATCCCTGGAGGAATCCCTGGAGGAATCCCTGGAGGAATCCCTGGAGGAATCCCTGGAGGAATCCCTGGAGGAATCCCTGGAGGAATCCCTGGAGGAATCCCTGGAGGAATCCCTGGAGGAATCCCTGGAGGAATCCCTGGAGGAATCCCTGGAGGAATCCCTGGAGGAATCCCTGGAGGAATCCGTGGAGGAATCCCTGGAGGAATCCCTGGAGGAATCCCAGGAGGAATCCCTGGAGGAATCCCAGGAGGAATCCCTGGAGGAATCCCAGGAGGAATCCCTGGAGGAATCCCTGGAGGAATCCCTGGAGGAATCCCTGGAGGAATCCCTGGAGGAATCCCAGGAGGAATCCCTGGAGGAATCCCAGGAGGAATCCCTGGAGGAATCCCTGGAGGAATCCCTGGAGGAATCCCTGGAGGAATCCCTGGAGGAATCCCTGGAGGAATCCCTGGAGGAATCCCTGGAGGAATCCCTGGAGGAATCCCTGGAGGAATCCCTGGAGGAATCCCTGGAGGAATCCCTGGAGGAATCCCTGGAGGAATCCCTGGAGGAATCCCTGGAGGAATCCCTGGAGGAATCCCTGGAGGAATCCCTGGAGGAATCCCTGGAGGAATCCCTGGAGGAATCCCTGGAGGAATCCCTGGAGGAATCCCTGGAGGAATCCCTGGAGGAATCCCTGGAGGAATCCCTGGAGGAATCCCTGGAGGAATCCCTGGAGGAATCCCTGGAGGAATCCCTGGAGGAATCCCTGGAGGAATCCCTGGAGGAATCCCTGGAGGAATTCCTGGAGGAATCCCTGGAGGAATCCCTGGAGGAATCCCTGGAGGAATCCCTGGAGGAATCCCTGGAGGAATCCCAGGAGGAATCCCTGGAGGAATCCCAGGAGGAATCCCTGGAGGAATCCCAGGAGGAATCCCTGGAGGAATCCCAGGAGGAATCCCTGGAGGAATCCCAGGAGGAATCCCTGGAGGAATCCCAGGAGGAATCCCTGGAGGAATCCCTGGAGGAATCCCTGGAGGAATCCCTGGAGGAATCCCTGGAGGAATCCCTGGAGGAATCCCTGGAGGAATCCCTGGAGGAATCCCTGGAGGAATCCCTGGAGGAATCCCTGGAGGAATCCCTGGAGGAATCCCTGGAGGAATCCCTGGAAATCCCTGGAGGAATCCCTGGAGGAATCCCTGGAGGAATCCCAGGAGGAATCCCTGGAGGAATCCCAGGAGGAATCCCTGGAGGAATCCCTGGAGGAATCCCTGGAAATCCCTGGAGGAATCCCAGGAGGAATCCCTGGAGGAATCCCTGGAGGAATCCCTGGAGGAATCCCTGGAGGAATCCCTGGAGGAATCCCTGGAGGAATCCCTGGAGGAATCCCTGGAGGAATCCCTGGAGGAATCCCTGGAGGAATCCCTGGAAATCCCTGGAGGAATCCCTGGAGGAATCCCTGGAGGAATCCCAGGAGGAATCCCTGGAGGAATCCCAGGAGGAATCCCTGGAGGAATCCCTGGAGGAATCCCTGGAAATCCCTGGAGGAATCCCAGGAGGAATCCCTGGAGGAATCCCTGGAAATCCCTGGAGGAATCCCAGGAGGAATCCCTGGAGGAATCCCAGGAGGAATCCCTGGAGGAATCCCTGGAGGAATCCCTGGAGGAATCCCTGGAGGAATCCCTGGAGGAATCCCTGGAGGAATTCCTGGAGGAATCCCTGGAGGAATTCCTGGAGGAATCCCTGGAGGAATTCCTGGAGGTATCCCTGGAGGAATCCCTGGAGGAATCCCTGGAGGAATCCCAGGAGGAATCCCTGGAGGAATCCCAGGAGGAATCCCTGGAGGAATCCCTGGAGGAATCCCTGGAGGAATCCCTGGAGGAATCCCTGGAGGAATCCCTGGAGGAATCCCTGGAGGAATCCCTGGAGGAATCCCTGGAGGAATCCCTGGAGGAATCCCTGGAGGAATCCCTGGAGGAATCCCTGGAGGAATCCCTGGAGGAATCCCTGGAGGAATCCCTGGAGGAATCCCTGGAGGAATCCCTGGAGGAATCCCTGGAGGAATCCCTGGAGGAATCCCTGGAGGAATCCCTGGAGGAATTCCTGGAGGAATCCCTGGAGGAATTCCTGGAGGTATCCCTGGAGGAATCCCTGGAGGTATTCCTGGAGAAATTCTTAGAGGAATCCCTGAAGGAATCCCTGGAGGAATTCCTGGAGGAATCCCTGGAGGAATCCCTGGAAATCCCTGGAGGAATCCCAGGAGGAATCCCTGGAGGAATCCCTGGAGGAATCCCTGGAGGAATCCCTGGAGGTATTCCTGGAGAAATTCTTAGAGGAATCCCTGAAGGAATCCCTGGAGGAATCCCTGGAGGAATCCCTGGAGGAATCCCTGGAAATCCCTGGAGGAATCCCAGGAGGTATTCCTGGAGAAATTCTTAGAGGAATCCCTGAAGGAATCCCTGGAGGAATCCCTGGAGGAATCCCTGGAGGAATCCCTGGAAATCCCTGGAGGAATCCCAGGAGGAATCCCTGGAGGAATCCCTGGAGGAATCCCTGGAGGAATCCCTGGAGGAATCCCAGGAGGAATCCCTGGAGGAATCCCAGGAGGAATCCCTGGAGGAATCCCTGGAGGAATCCCTGGAGGAATCCCTGGAGGAATCCCTGGAGGAATCCCTGGAGGAATCCCTGGAGGAATCCCTGGAGGAATCCCTGGAGGAATCCCTGGAGGAATCCCTGGAGGAATCCCTGGAGGAATCCCTGGAGGAATCCCTGGAGGAATCCCTGGAGGAATCCCTGGAGGAATCCCTGGAGGAATCCCTGGAGGAATCCCTGGAAATCCCTGGAGGAATCCCTGGAGGAATCCCTGGAGGAATCCCAGGAGGAATCCCAGGAGGAATCCCTGGAGGAATCCCAGGAGGAATCCCTGGAGGAATCCCAGGAGGAATCCCTGGAGGAATCCCAGGAGGAATCCCTGGAGGAATCCCAGGAGGAATCCCTGGAGGAATCCCTGGAGGAATCCCTGGAGGAATCCCTGGAGGAATCCCTGGAGGAATCCCTGGAGGAATCCCTGGAAATCCCTGGAGGAATCCCAGGAGGAATCCCTGGAGGAATCCCTGGAGGAATCCCTGGAGGAATCCCTGGAGGAATCCCTGGAGGAATCCCTGGAGGAATCCCTGGAGGAATCCCTGGAGGAATCCCTGGAGGAATCCCTGGAGGAATTCCTGGAGGAATCCCTGGAGGAATTCCTGGAGGAATCCCTGGAGGAATTCCTGGAGGAATCCCTGGAGGAATTCCTGGAGGTATCCCTGGAGGAATTCCTGGAGGAATCCCTGGAGGAATCCCAGGAGGAATCCCTGGAGGAATCCCAGGAGGAATCCCTGGAGGAATCCCTGGAGGAATCCCTGGAGGAATCCCTGGAGGAATCCCTGGAGGAATCCCTGGAGGAATTCCTGGAGGAATCCCTGGAGGAATTCCTGGAGGTATCCCTGGAGGAATCCCTGGAGGTATTCCTGGAGAAATTCTTAGAGGAATCCCTGAAGGAATCCCTGGAGGAATCCCTGGAGGAATCCCTGGAGGAATCCCTGGAGGAATCCCTGGAGGAATCCCTGGAGGAATCCCTGGAGGAATCCCTGGAGGAATCCCTGGAGGAATCCCTGGAGGAATCCCTGGAGGAATCCCTGGAGGAATCCCTGGAGGAATCCCTGGAGGAATCCCTGGAGGAATCCCAGGAGGAATCCCTGGAGGAATCCCAGGAGGAATCCCTGGAGGAATCCCTGGAGGAATCCCTGGAGGAATCCCTGGAGGAATCCCTGGAGGAATCCCAGGAGGAATCCCTGGAGGAATCCCAGGAGGAATCCCTGGAGGAATCCCAGGAGGAATCCCTGGAGGAATCCCTGGAGGAATCCCTGGAGGAATCCCTGGAGGAATTCCTGGAGGAATCCCTGGAGGAATTCCTGGAGGAATCCCTGGAGGAATTCCTGGAGGAATCCCTGGAGGAATTCCTGGAGGAATCCCTGGAGGAATTCCTGGAGGTATCCCTGGAGGAATCCCTGGAGGTATTCCTGGAGAAATTCTTAGAGGAATCCCTGAAGGAATCCCTGGAGGAATTCCTGGAGGAATCCCTGGAGGAATCCCTGGAGGAATCCCCGGAGGAATCCCTGGAGGAATCTCCGGAGGAATTCCCGGAGGAATCCCTGGAGGAATTCCTGGAGGAATCCCTGGATGAATTCCTGGGGGAATCCCTGGAGGAATCCCTGGAGGAATCCCTGGAGGAATCCCTGGAGGAATCCCTGGAGGAATCCCTGGAGGAATCCCTGGAGGAATCCCTGGAGGAATCCCTGGAGGAATCCCTGGAGGAATCCCTGGAGGAATCCCTGGAGGAATCCCTGGAGGAATCCCTGGAGGAATCCCTGGAGGAATCCCTGGAGGAATCCCTGGAGGAATCCCTGGAGGAATCCCTGGAGGAATCCCTGGAGGAATCCCTGGAGGAATCCCTGGAGGAATCCCTGGAGGAATCCCTGGAGGAATCCCTGGAGGAATCCCTGGAGGAATCCCTGGAGGAATCCCTGGAGGAATCCCAGGAGGAATCCCAGGAGGAATCCCAGGAGGAATCCCTGGAGGAATCCCAGGAGGAATCCCTGGAGGAATCCCAGGAGGAATCCCTGGAGGAATCCCTGGAGGAATCCCTGGAGGAATCCCTGGAGGAATCCCAGGAGGAATCCCTGGAGGAATCCCAGGAGGAATCCCTGGAGGAATCCCTGGAGGAATCCCTGGAGGAATCCCTGGAGGAATCCCTGGAGGAATCCCTGGAGGAATTCCTGGAGGAATCCCTGGAGGAATTCCTGGAGGTATCCCTGGAGGAATCCCTGGAGGTATTCCTGGAGAAATTCTTAGAGGAATCCCTGAAGGAATCCCTGGAGGAATTCCTGGAGGAATCCCTGGAGGAATTCCTGGAGGAATCCCTGGAGGAATCCCTGGAGGAATCCCCGGAGGAATCCCTGGAGGAATCTCCGGAGGAATTCCCGGAGGAATCCCTGGAGGAATTCCTGGAGGAATCCCTGGATGAATTCCTGGGGGAATCCCTGGAGAAATTCCTGGAGGAATTCCTGGAGGAATCCCTGGAGGAATCCCTGGAGGAATCCCTGGAGGAATCCCTGGAGGAATCCCTGGAGGAATCCCAGGAGGAATCCCTGGAGGAATCCCTGGAGGAATCCCTGGAGGAATCCCTGGAGGAATCCCTGGAGGAATCCCTGGAGGAATCCCTGGAGGAATCCCTGGAGGAATCCCTGGAGGAATCCCTGGAGGAATCCCTGGAGGAATCCCTGGAGGAATCCCTGGAGGAATCCCTGGAGGAATTCCTGGAGGAATCCCTGGAGGAATTCCTGGAGGTATCCCTGGAGGAATCCCTGGAGGTATTCCTGGAGAAATTCTTAGAGGAATCCCTGAAGGAATCCCTGGAGGAATTCCTGGAGGAATCCCTGGAGGAATCCCTGGAGGAATCCCCGGAGGAATCCCTGGAGGAATCTCCGGAGGAATTCCCGGAGGAATCCCTGGAGGAATTCCTGGAGGAATCCCTGGATGAATTCCTGGGGGAATCCCTGGAGAAATTCCTGGAGGAATTCCTGGAGGAATCCCTGGAGGAATCCCTGGAGGAATCCCTGGAGGAATCCCAGGAGGAATCCCTGGAGGAATCCCTGGAGGAATCCCTGGAGGAATCCCTGGAGGAATCCCTGGAGGAATCCCTGGAGGAATCCCTGGAGGAATCCCTGGAGGAATTCCTGGAGGAATCCCTGGAGGAATTCCTGGAGGTATCCCTGGAGGAATCCCTGGAGGTATTCCAGGAGAAATTCTTAGAGGAATCCCTGAAGGAATCCCTGGAGGAATTCCTGGAGGAATCCCTGGAGGAATCCCTGGAGGAATCCCTGGAGGAATCCCTGGAGGAATCCCTGGAGGAATCCCTGGAGGAATCCCTGGAGGAATCCCTGGAGGAATCCCTGGAGGAATCCCTGGAGGAATCCCTGGAGGAATCCCTGGAGGAATCCCTGGAGGAATCCCTGGAGGAATCCCTGGAGGAATCCCTGGAGGAATCCCTGGAGGAATCCCTGGAGGAATCCCTGGAGGAATCCCTGGAGGAATCCCTGGAGGAATCCCTGGAGGAATCCCTGGAGGAATCCCTGGAGGAATCCCTGGAGGAATCCCTGGAGGAATCCCTGGAGGAATCCCTGGAGGAATCCCTGGAGGAATCCCTGGAGGAATCCCTGGAAATCCCTGGAGGAATCCCTGGAGGAATCCCTGGAGGAATCCCTGGAGGAATCCCTGGAGGAATCCCTGGAGGAATCCCTGGAGGAATCCCTGGAAATCCCTGGAGGAATCCCTGGAGGAATCCCTGGAGGAATCCCTGGAGGAATCCCTGGAGGAATCCCTGGAGGAATCCCTGGAGGAATCCCTGGAGGAATCCCAGGAGGAATCCCTGGAGGAATCCCTGGAGGAATCCCTGGAGGAATCCCTGGAGGAATCCCTGGAGGAATCCCTGGAAGAATCCCTGGAGGAATCCCTGGAGGAATCCCTGGAGGAATCCCTGGAGGAATCCCTGGAGGAATCCCTGGAGGAATCCCTGGAGGAATCCCTGGAGGAATCCCTGGAGGAATCCCTGGAGGAATCCCTGGAGGAATCCCTGGAGGAATCCCAGGAGGAATCCCTGGAGGAATCCCAGGAGGAATCCCTGGAGGAATTCCTGGAGGAATCCCTGGAGGAATTCCTGGAGGAATTCCTGGAGGAATTCCTGGAGGAATCTCTGGAGAAATGCCTGGAGAAATCTCTGGAGGAATTACTGGAGGAATCTCTGGAGAAATTCCTGAAGGAATCTCTGGAGAAATTCCTGAAGGACTCTGGAGAAATTCCTGAAGGAATCCCTGGAGCAAACCCTGGAGAAATTCCTGGAGGAATTTCTGGAGGAATCCCTGGAGAAATCCCTGGAAGAATTCCTGGAACAATCCCTGGAGGAATTCCTGGAACAATTCCTGGAACAATCCCTGGAGGAATCCCTGGAGGTATTCCTGGAGGAATCCTTGGAGGAATTCGTGGAGAAATTCTTGGAGGAATTCCTGGAGGAATCCCTGGAGGAATTCCTGGAGGAATCCCTGGAGGAATTCCTGGAGGAATCCCTGAAGGAATTCCTGGAGAAATATGTGAAGGAATTCCTGGAAGAAGCCCTGAACAAATTCCTGGAGGAATCCCTGCAAAAATTCTAGAAGGAATCACTGAAGAAATTCCTGGGCGAATTCCTGAAGGATTTCCTGGAGGAATCCCTGAAGGAATTCCTGGAGGAATCCTTGAAGGAATATCTGGAGGAATCCCTGAAGGAATTCCTAGAGGAGTCCCTGAAGGAATTCCTGGAGAAATTCTTGGAGGAATCCCTGGATGAATTCCTGGAGCAATCCCTGGAGGAATTCCTAGAGAAACCCCTGGAGAAATCCCTGAAGGAATTTCTGAAAGAATCCTTGGAGGAATCATTGGAGGAATTCTTGGGGAATCTGGAGGAATCCTTGATGGAATTCCTTGAAGAAAGCGGAATTATATCCTGAAGGAATTCTTGGAGAAATTCCTGAAGGAATTCCTGGAGGAATTCCTGAAGGAATTATTGCAGGAATCCCTGAAGGAATTCCTGGAGGAAACCCTAAAGGAATTCCTGGAGGAACTTCTGGAGGAATCCCTAAAGGAATTCCTGGAGGAATATCTGAAGGAATTCCTGGAGGAATCTCTGAAGGAATTCCTGGAGAAATCCCTGAAGAAATTCCTGGAGGAATCCTTGAAGGAAATCCTGAAGGAATCCTTGAAGGAATCCCTGAAGGAATTTCATCAGGGATTCTCCAGGAATTCCTTCAGAGAATCCTCCTGGAATTCCTTCAGAGATTCCTCCAGGAATTCCTCCAGGAATTCCTTCAGGGATTCCATCAGGGATTCCTCCAGGAATTCCTTCAGGGATTCCTCCAGGAATTCCTTCAGGGATTCCTCCAGGAATTCCTTCAGGGATTTCTCCAGGAATTCCTTCATGGATTCCTCCAGGAATTCCTTCATGGATTCCTCCAGGAATTCCTCCAGGAATTCCTTCAGGGATCCCTCCAGGAATTCCTTCAGGGATTCCTCCAGGAATGCCTTCAGGGATTCCTTCAGGAATTCCTTCAGAGAATCCTCCAGAAATTCCTTCAGAGATTCCTCAAGGAATTCCTTCAGGGATTCCTCCAGAAATTCCTCCAGGAATTCCTTCAAGGATTCCTCCAGGAATTCCTTCAGGGATTCCTCCAGGAATTCCTTCAGGGATTTCTTCAGGAATTTCTCTAGGAATTCCTTCAGGATATAATTCCGCTTTCCTCAAGAAATTCCACCAAGGATTCCTCCAGATTCCCCAAGAATTCCTCCAATGATTCCTCCAGGGATTCTTTCAGGAGTTCTTTCAGGGATTTCTCCAGGGGTTTCTCTAGGAATCCCTTCAGGGATTGCTCCAGGAATTTATTCATCGATTCCTTCAAGAATTCCTCCAGGGATTCCTTCAGGAAATCCTCCAGGGATTTTTTCCCGGGATTCCTCCAGGAATTCCTTCAGGGATTCCTCCAGGAATTCCTTCAGGGATTCCTCCAGGAATGCCTTCAGGGATTCCTCCAGGAATTCCTTCAGAGAATCCTCCAGAAATTCCTTCAGAGATTCCTCAAGGAATTCCTTCAGGGATTCCTCCAGAAATTCCTCCAGGAATTCCTCCAAGGATTCCTCCAAGAATTCCTTCAGGGATTCCTTCAAGAATTCCTTCAAGGATTCCTGCACGGATTCCTACAAGAATTCCTCCAGGAATTCCTTTAGGGATTCCTCCAGGGATTCCTCCAGGGATTCCTCCAGGGATTCTTCAAAGAATTCCTCCAGAGATTCCCCAGAAATTCTTCCAGGGATTTCTCCACGAATTCTTCAAGGGATTTCTCCAAGCATTCCTCCAGGGATTCCTCCAACAATTTCTTCAGGGATTCCTGCTTGGATTCCTCCAGGAATTCCTCGAGTAATTCCTCCAGGAATTCCTCCAGGGATTCTTCGAAGAATTTCTCCAGGGATTCCCAAGAAATTCCTCCAGGGATTCGCCAGGAATTTTTCCAGGGATTTCTCCACGAATTCTTCAAGGGATTTCTCCAAGCATTCCTCCAGGGATTCCTCCAACAATTTCTTCAGGGATTCCTGCTCGGATTCCTCTATGCATTCCTCAGAGAATTCCTCTAGGGATACCTCCAGGAATTCCTCGAGTAATTCGTTCAGGAATTCCTCCGAAATTTCCTCCAGAAATTCCTCCGGGAATTCCTCCAGGAATTTCTCTAGGGATTCCCTAGGAATTCCTCCAGGAATTTTTTCAGGGATTCTTCCGGGGTTTGCTCCAGGAATTCCTCTAGAAATTTCTCCAAGATTTCCTCCAGAGATTCCTCCAACAATTCCTCCAGACATTCTTCCGAGAATTCCTCCAGGGATTGATCCAGGAATTCCTCCAGATATTCCTCCAGGAATTCCTCTAGGAATTCTTCAGGAATTCCTCCAGGGATTCTTTCAGGAATTCCTCCAGGGATTACTCCTTGAATTCCTCAAGGGATTCCTCCACGAGTTCCTCCAGGGATTTCCCACGAGTTCCTGCAAGATTTCTCTAGGGATTCCTCCAAGAATTCCTTCAAGAATTACTCCAGGGATTCCTCTAGGAATTCTTCCTAGGATTCCTCAAGGAATTCTACAAGGTATTCCTCCAGGAATTCCTCTAGTGATTTCTCCACGAATTCATCTAGTCATTCTTCCAGGGATTCCTTTCTGGATTCCTCCAGAAATTTCAGAAATAACTCTTCGAATTCTTCCAGGGACTCCTCAAAGAATTCCTCCAAAGATTCAACCAAGAATTCCTCTATGATTTTTTTACGGATTCCTCCAGGAAGTTTTCTAAGAATATGCTCAGGAATTCCTCCTGGGATTCTTCATGAAGTCCTTCATGGATTTTTATAGGAATTTTTTCACGGATTTCTCCAAAGACTGCTCCAGGAATACCTCCATGGATTCTTCAAGAAGTTTCTCCAGGGATTCCTCCAAGAATTTCTCCAGAGATCTCTCCAGGAATGCCTCTATGAATTCCTCCACAGATTCCGCCAGTAAGTCCTCTTAGGATTCCTCCAGGGTTTTCTGTAGGCATTCCTTCAGGAATGTCTACAGATATTTCTGATTCCCACTATGGCTCATATCATATTTTCCTATTCAAGAAGAGCGACTAAATCGATCCAATATGTGCGATATTTGTAAAAAGAGAAAACGAAAAGGTGATTATTCTAGAATCAACCGGGAAGCAACAATATGTGCTTTCAACAATTTCACAGCGCTTTAAAAATAACGATTTTGGCAAAACCTGACATCCATAAACACGTCCACCCCGTCGCGTAAAGCAAACAATCCTGTGGCACGCCTCTAACGCTTAGTCACGTAATTTCCCGACCTAATCCATTCATCCTTGGTAAACACACGCATCGCATACCCTCGCCAGCCCTCATTAACCACCAACGACGACAAGGGCGGGGGTGGCGGCGGCGGCGGCAACGGCTTTCTTCGTCCTTGTTCCTTGGTCCTTGCACACAACAAAGTCACGCACCACGACGACGACCACGGTCGTCAGGTAGCGCCAAAAGTGGCCCTCAAGGGTTTCCAGAAGACTTTTTCTCCACGTTTTCTCTTTGAAGTTGCTGCGTTGTTTGTCACTGACCTTTCGAAGGGAGCTTCTTTTTACGATTATTTGCGAGTTATTAAAATAATCTGACGGACGGACGGACGGGAACGAAGGGGCGATGACCCATTGTGATGGTAATTTTATGACCCAACAGAGGGTTGCTGTTTTTAATTGTTAACGATGCGAGCCGAGTCATTGCCGAGGAGGTTGATGGCAGGGGTGGAAGGTTTTCCTTCAGGACGGAGAGAGAAAGAGGTACGTGACAATTTGATGTAAATCCTTGCTCGCTTCGGTTTTGCGTAGGAATTTCCAGCAGTTTGTTTCCTCTTCCTAGGCCCAGGATGCAGCAGATATGCATAAAGCGTGAGAACACGTTGGGAAGCTTTTTTCCTTCGGTACGTGGAAGAAAACACTCGAATTGTTTGGAATTTCCAACTAACTCTGCTTTTGCCAGATGGCGAAGGCACCGGAACGACACGTTTCGGTCGTTTGGAGGTGCAAAAAGGATCTCTAATCACGTTTTGAGTTGAAATTTCACAGAAGAGAAAACTTCAAAGACAGCGGGAGGATCATGACGATCTGCAGATACTGGTTTGTTATGGTGTTTCGGGATAAGGTAACATCCACCCCAGTTGTAAAAGCTATCTATCCGTTGTAATACGCTGTAAGCTCATAATTGAGACAATGAAATAATCTCCAATCCCTGAAGGTATCCCCGTAGCAGTTCCTGTCAGAGCTCGAAAAAATCAGAATGATTAACTTTTTGGTAAAGGCCTATTTTCAGATGGAATGCTTGTAAAAATATCTAACGAGATTTCCGGACCAATGTTATAGCAATTTGTATTTTCTAGTAGGAGTCCGAGGATTAAGTCTACAGTAGTAGTATAGTAGGGGAATTGGGGGTAATATGAACACCCTAAGCGTTTGTGGTCGTTTCCAATACAAATATGACAAAATCTTTATTTTTCACCCCGTAATATCGTAGATGGTAATATATTCTAAGAGTTCTGGAAGAAAATATTATTAAAAAATACAGTTTTCTTACATTATTTTCGATTACAAAAAGTGCATGAAAATAGAGTCATGGAAAATGGTGTGGGTAAAATGAACATTCGATGGGGGTAAAATGAACATGTCTTCGAAAATAAGTTTAAAAGTATAATTTCGATATATTCAAGTGTAGGCCAACAAATTTACTACAAGCTTTATATGCTACACTTTTAAAACTTTTGATATATACTTTGGAATGTACTGAAATAATTATTTGTAAAAAATGTACTAAAACAGGCGATTTTCGGATAAAAATCTTATTTTATGAGCGTCAAATATTTTTTCTTAACTTTTTGCACTAGTTGTGTCAAAATATGTGTTACAGATTTCAATATACCGAGTTTGTACAAAATTTTATAAAAAATGGACAAAGTTTGAACCAGCTGTTCATTTTACCCCCAAGTAGCTCTGGTTTTAAAGTTGTTCTAAAAATTTTATGGAAAGCGTAACCTAATTTTATTATCAACTGAATATTATCTTTTGGAAGTACATTAATGGCATATGGGATCACACATGCCATAATTTGCGAAAAATATGCGAATTGACCTTATTTCAGATAAGCTCAATTTTACATCAGAGCATATTTTTTGCGTGGCTTCTGGTATTTTCGTCATAATCAAGTAGTTTATTTAATTTTTAAGTTCAAGATCAGCAGAAGTATAATGATTTACGTTATCACACAGAATCCAATCGTTAAAACATGCAAAAATACGCTAATTACTGTAAAACAACACCCTGTTCATTTTACCCCCCCCTGTTCATTTTACCCACAATTCCCCTATATGCTAAAAGCATCTTCGAGAGAGTGAATAATCTATGATCAATAATGATGGAATTTCTACCAGATTGTTCGAAGTGAAAATTAAAAAAAAGGTGTAACAAAAAACTCTAGAGTCCTACAAAAGTTCCTCACGTTGAGCGCTAGTGTAACAGAAAAATCATTGGAACCTTACAAATGCTCATTTTATTTTCCGTATCGCGCCCCACGTTGGGCGCCAAACTAACAATATAACACATAACTAACATTCAACACAAAACATGAATTGTGCCATGTTATCTAAATAGATAACGAAGTCCAATCCCAGGATGACGAGGTTTCATAATTGTTCTTGATCCATCAGTCCATCCTGTGATAGTATTTTTTCTAGCTGGTTGCCTTTAGTTCGCAGCGATTGTTGCTTTTATAGCTTGTGTTTGGCCTAGGAGTTTCTAATCCTAAGGGGGCATGCAAATTCGGGCAACAAAACAACACCACAACACCATTTGATGTTCGTGTTACGGGACGGCTTGCGTGTTTTGTACAGGATCGTTACCCAAAAAGACTGAAGCGCTACAAATGCACATTAAATTCAGGGACAGATCTACAAACGACAGGATAACACACAAAATAAACTGACAAAAAGTTCACAGCAATTTACAAACGTAACAACGTGAGCGTTTGTGTCACTGAATTCAGAAGAGGCATGGGAAATGTCACGGAGTTTCACGAAAAAAAAAACGTCATGACGTATTTTTATTTCTCCCGGTTTGATTTTTTATTCGTGAGCATCACCAATTCATAATTCTGATGAGTTAATGTCATAATGATGTCATCAATAAACATTTATCACCAGGGACAGTGCAACTTGCAAATAACAAAATGACATTTTTATGACATTTCCCATATCTGCTTCTTAACAATTGCAGGAACTACAGTACATTGCGGAATTAAATTTGACTTTCCACAAAAGGAATTCCTTCTAAAAGTACTACAAGATATATTAAGAAACGATTTGGTTGGTTTTTCGGCTTACAATTTTATCAATTGCGTTGATTAGTTGATTATCAGCGCCGACGTTTCGGTCCGGCTATTGGACCTTCAACAGGGCCTTAAAATTGTTTTAATTTATTAAAACAAACTACATAATCTACAACGTCCTTACAGTCGAGTCGAATCAAGTACAAGACACCGAAGACGACCTTCAGTTGAGGTCGAAATATGTATCTGTCAAAGGATGCAAATTCTTAGTGGAATTAAAAGGAACAGTACTTAACCCGATTTTCTTTTTACTTACAGGTATTCCACTAACAAGTCCAGGTTCATCATCAAAGGTTATTGTTAATTTAATTCTAAGAATCTTTTGCAATCCCGTTGTTTTTTTTTATGTGCTTCGTAGTGTATGAATAACTGTTAAAGTTATGCAAATATGGCTGCTAGTGCCTGCACCTCTTGAAATTTCAAGATTTTGAAGTTTGTATTGAATAAGTGAAAAAACCCAAATAAATCCACCTAGTGGTGATAGTGCCTTTCTCTGCGAATATGTTCTCACTATCTTTCCGTTGACGTCAGTCAAAGTGTTCCTGAATACTGATATTTTCTAAGAAAAGCAAGCATTTTATCAAAGCCATCATTGTTTTGAAAACTTATGATGGCACATAGTCCGACGTTATGTTCAACGTACAAGCAGAGCTGAATAATATCAGACTTCTCAGTTGACATTTGAAAACAAGAACAATAGTTAGTGAGTATAGTGAGACGTATGTTTGCATATGGATTTAATTTGTCAAGATTTTGTTCTATACATTTTTATCGCTTGCATTGATTTTATTTACTTTCGTAGTTCTGGCGAAGCACCAAACGCTATCATATCATATGGTATGAGCCTATTTTCAAGTTAAACGTTCCTCAGGTTATTTAAAAAAGCCGAAATGTGATATGTCGCGTGGTACATTTGGGTCTCCCAAATATAGTCTGAGACTATTTTATTGCTTAAGTTCATATGGTTACCTGAAAACCACGATTTGGTTTATCTCATGCATTGGTATTAGACTGGGTCAACAAAATCGATTTTTCAGAACAAAGCTTTTTCGATTCATTTTAGCGTCCAAAACAACTGTGCAAAATTTGGGAGCGATTGGTTGCTTCCCTGTATTCCGCATTGCAATTGATAGGGTATATGTACCATTCCTTGGCCTAATTTGCAAGCCGCCTTGACAATTTTGACCATAACTCAAGAATTAATAGCACTAGAAATAATAAGTCGACCGTATTACACACTCTAGGCAATGCATGTTTTACCAATTGGAAGTACACTAACGTTAATATTCAAAAATTTACTTAATTAAGTTGAAAAGATTCGATGCGATGGTATGCAACGTTGGTCTATGGTACAAAAATTGGCCTATTAGTGGATACAACGTTGGCCTATTGCTTTCCATGCACTAGAACCACTAATTATCTCATTTTTTCAATATTTCTGCTGAAGTATTATCTTTGTTTGTTCACCTATCTAACTTTTAAAATACATTTTCGGAGCCAAATTTTCAAAAAACTATAAATAAATCACTTTAACTAAAGCTCTTTCTTAATTTAGTAACGAAAACAACGCAACCCTATTATTGTGTTATATTTTACAGTCAACGAAAACAAAATCTTTCTTCCTGTTCGTGCTTTCTGGTTCTTACACAAGAAATGTTGTTGACGTCTTTTTATCGCTGTTTAGACGTCACTTCACTGATGGGCCAAGATTTGGGTACATAGTGAACAAAATGTCCTCAATATTCGGCCCACATTCAATTTGTAAAATAGTTATTATTCGTTGAAAACAAATACACAAGTTCAAAATAGCGTCTTTGACCGTCGCATCAAATGTTCAGTTATTGAAAAGTCAATTCGAAATGTTCCAGAATCATGCTATTTATGATCATGTATATAGACTACCCACTAAGCCGAAGAATCATGACGTCTACAAAAGCTAAACAGAGTGACATTTTCATTCAATTTTAATGTTCCAAAGTGCTAAAATTGAAACGAAATGTTACAGTTGTTTGGCGCATATCTTTTCCGATATCCAGTTATGCGTGTTTGTTTGAGTTTTTGATTTACATTGAGATAGGCCGAACGAGGGGACTATGCCAACGAAGCATCCCGATACCCTATTTGTATGGAATTTGGTATACGAAAACGTGCATTTTTCACATAAATTGAAATTTTTCGTCTAAAACGATCCAACTAATGACGTTGAAATATAGCCTAGGATATGCCGAAAACCTTTGCAGATGATCGCAAAGTGATCCTACTCTTGTGAAAAAAGTTATAACGTACAGATTGCCCGGTGTTGCTTAACATTTAACTTGCAAAGAAAATCTCAATTTTTGGCCTAAGTTACCAGGCGAGTAACTTTTTTCACAAGTATCGGATCACTTTGCGGTCTTCGGCCCGCAGCGCCGCAGCGGCTCCTCGTGCAGTTGTTATTTCCGGAAGTTCAAATTTAGTGCTTTCCGACACCTGATCCGTTTGGTGATCAACCGCAGTGAACTTCGAAAGCCATCAATCGTGAAATGAACAAGCTATTAATTCGTACCGCCACAGTACTTGTAGGATTTGTATTTAAAAACAAATCCTAAAATCTAAACAAAAACAAAATAGAGTTAGTTTATCGAATTAAAAGTTTACCCTGGGAACTTGACTGCAATCATTGTCGAATTAGCGTGGTTTTATGGTACCACACGCATGGGTTTGGTTCAATTTTACATTTCACCACTTACCGATTGTCCCTGATGCGGTCTTAGACTAGTTTCATGCAAATTGTTAATTTCCTGAAAAGTCGCGAATTGATGTACCGCATGGTTCATTTGTGCATTTCGCCAGTTCCGGCGAGACACTCGAAATTGGTTCCGGAACACTACCAGTAGTCTTAAATGTGGTCTGAGGCTATTTTCTGGCTGACCGTTCTTCGCGTTATCAAAGAAGCCGTTATTTTATGTGCTGCGTGCATGCGTTTAATTCCGTTCTACATTTGACAACTTCCGGCGGGGCACCTGGAACCGGTTTCGGCACACTATTGGTTTTCCAAAGTATGGTCTATGATTTTTTTTTCTTGTTAACCGTTCATCAGGTTACCAAAAAAGTCAATTAATGTGTCGCATTTATGGGTTTGGTTCTCCTTTATATTTGACCACCTCCAGTGGGGCACCAGTAATCGGTTGCGGAACACTACCGGTTGTCCTAAATATGGCCGGAAACTTTTTTGCCAAATCAAGATACCTAAAAATGCGCGATTTGATGTGTCGCATGCATGGATTTGGTTCACTTTTATTTTTGGCCATTTCCAGCGGGACACCCAGAACCGGTTTCGGAGCACTACCGGTTCAGATATGTTCTGCGAATATTTTCCTGCTTACTGTTCATCAGGGTATCAAAAAAGCCACTATTTGATATGTCGCATGCATAGGTTTGGGTATCTTTTATACTTGGCCACCTCCGGCGGGACATCTGGAACCGGTTCCGGAACACTACCGATTCCGATATGGTCTGAGAATGTTTTCCTGCTTACTGTTCATCAGGTTATCGAAAAAGTCGCAGTTTGATATGTCGCATTCATGGGTTTAGTTCACTTTTATGTTTGGGCACTTCCGGTGGGACACCCGGAACCGGTTCCGGGACACTACCGGTTCAGATATGGTCTGAGACCATTTTTTTGCTTACCGTTCATCAAATTAACAAAAATGCCGTAGTTTGATGTGTCGCATGGATGGGTTCGTAGCGTTTTCATATCTGGCCTCTTCCTGGGGTACCGGTCCGAAACACATGGCCATAACTCCGGAACGGCTGGACCGATCCAAACCATTTTCAATAGGAAACAATGGGACCAGATTCCCCGTCGAATGAACCGTCGGTCATTAAAATCGGTTCAGGTTTACTGCCAAAAAGTGATGAGTTTTTTGTACACACACATACACACATACACACATACATACACACACACATACATACACACAGACATCACCTCAATTCGTCGAGCTGAGTTGATTGGTATATGTGACTCGACCCTCCGGGCCTTCTATCGAAAAGTCATTTTTGGAGTGAACATATAGCCTTTCCAGTACACTTAGTGTACGAGAAAGGCAAAAACGTACGACCTTAAAATGATGAGATAGAATTAAGCATTCTTTAGAAAAAATATGCATTTTTCACAGTATCTACAACTTTCCTGAACATTTCAAAACCGATCAAATTAAAAAAAAAAGTTATGTCGCAAAAAGCACTGTTAAAGGAAGTATTATAATTCATCCTTCTATTGTTGCTCATAACTTCGGTAATTTTGGAAATAGAATTTTCCCGTCTCACACTGCAGTGCACTGCACTGGTTCAAGTCCCATATGAGGGCGGTCATGAATATGATTTTCTCTAGTTTCAGATAAAACCGCTAAATTTGATGCATATTTGCATCCCAAATGCAGTTTTGTTTTGTTAAATTAAAATGGGCTCAATCGAGTATTTTACTTTACGGAGCCGAAATACATTATTTTGCAGTTTAAGTTACCAAAAGATTTGCTTATACCAATGCTGGTTTAGGCGGTCCACGGTAGTCGAAACTGCTCAAAAATAGTGAAACACACATAATGTGATGAAAAAGCTGGGAAAAAAGTATTCCCTGCAACAAATACGGGAGGTATTTGTTATTACTTATTCGATAACATTGAAGGTACGACACTCGAATGACTCCCACCAATCTGGTCGCAAACGGTCGCAGCTGAATTTGCGAGTAAATCATTGTTCAAGATATTAGGAAAGTTTTATAGAATAACGTCCGAAGGGGTCGGAAAAAGAAACATTGTTTCCGGCTCGTTGAAAATTTTCAGTTTTTTATACTTTGGGGAAAAAGCATCTAATTCAGTCACACTTATTCAAATAAAATGATAAAGAATGGCATCTGAAGATGTGATAAACATTGATTTCAACAATGTAAGAATCGAACATAACCAACCAAATGCATGTCGAAGGATTTAGACTTTTTTATAAAGTGATGAATGCATAGGACTGATATTAGATAAAATTAAATAAAACTCAGGAACATCTACTCACATGAGCTCTGAGGAAATGTTTTGGCATACATTTTATATATTCAATTATTGATCCTAGTTATTAAGGATTTAACTTTATGTTATCGCAATGATATCACAGTTTTATTAAGGTCAATTATTCGGATTAATGACCTATGGTGGAACCGCTGTGGTTTGCAATAAAGTTTCTCAAAAAGACTTCATCTGCAATGTTTCCATTCGATTTTGGCGATAAATTTGAAAAAAAAATGTCTGGATGCATAACAAAAAAAGTTACTCTTGTATATAAAAAAGCCTGACAAATTATGAAAATATTTTTTTAATTCTTCCCACTGTGCCCTGATAAGAAAAAACTACTGCAGGATTTTGATAATTCGGTTAGGAAAACTGATGGATTTAGTGTCATTAAGATTTTTTTAGTAAATGTTGTAAACATAAATCTTGCGTCTAGTATCATACGGGTGTATCTGCAATGATCGATTTCTCTTCAACGATTTTATTTTCCGTTACTAACTTGGCCTGTTAAATTGTTTTCATTGTTCTGGATGCTAGTCCTAGTCGTCTTTCACAGGAATAAATCGAGAAGTCATCCAAATTCTGCTCATACTTCCCAGAATAATCCAAAGAGAAAATCGATTATGAGAAAACGATCATTGTAGATACGCCTGTTTGATACTTTGTGCGAGAAATGTTTATACAGAGTATTTAAAAAAAAATATGGAATTCTATGACAAGTTTAAAAAAAACATATTTTGTGAGAGGACAACCCAAACGAGATTTTTGACGGGATGTTTTGGACATTTAATTGAAATTGTTTCTAGAAATTTGTGATGGATGTCCTTAAAAAATTGCTTAGAATCCATTGTAAAAAAAAATAAATAAACCAAAAACAGATTTTTTAAAGAATATTGCGAGGAAATTCAAAACATTCAGAAATTTCGGCAGACCGTTTCTGGAAATGTTCAAAGATCAGAATTGGTGGAATAATTTTCAACGCAAGTTGAAAAAATAAAAATAAATCCTGAAGAATATGCGAAGCACTTACACGATTTTATGAACGGAAATGCATTAGGAAATAAATGGAACAAACTTTTACTTACAAAATTCCTAAGGAAACTACAAAGGGAAATTTAGGGTAAAATTTCCGAATGAATTCCAGGATAATTTTGGAAAACTTCCGTGAGAATTTCTAGCTGAACAGATCATCAGAAAAAAACTTAGTAAGGTACACCGGGGCAAGTTTAAACGGGTGGGGCAAGATGAAACAGCGGGTTAACATGATGTTTTCTAATGAAAATAAACAGTTTGATCGTCATAACGCATAGTTTTTGATTCAAACAATCTTTTAACGAAGGGTAAATTACCAAATTTTATTGAAATCTGTTTCAAAACTTCGTGTTTTATCTTGCCCCACCCGTTTCAACTTGCCCCGGTGTACCTTAACTTGATTTGTATTGAAGTTTTTGAATGACTTTTCGGGATTCTAGTCGGAGTCTGTTTAAGCCACATTTCAAATACCTAATCCATTTGAAAAAGTGTTGAGATTTTCAACAAACCATCTGAAGGAATTTCCAAACAAAATTGTGAATTGCTGAAAACTATTCTACGGGGTATGACTGGGTTTACGTAAAACTTGGTATTTTTCGGCTTTCAGTCACAGAAAAGCGTTGATTATTTTAGATCATTGCCAACGTTTCGATCCTGTGGTTGGGATCTTCATCAGGGCTCGATGTGAATCAACTTGTTTTCGATTCGTGTTGATCACACGGCGGAATGTCGTTTTCTTCTCTGCACCGCACTTGTTTCATTGGACCTAGCACCTCGCACTGTGTACCCACCCACCATTTCAATCGAGGTGCTAGGGTCCAATGAAACAAGTGCGGTGCAGAGAAGAAAACGACATTCCGCCGTGTGATCAACACGAATCGAAAACAAGTTGATTCACATCGAGCCCTGAACAAAGAACTGTGAAATTTATAAGCAATTTGGTTAAATTCTAAGAGGGAACCTACATTAAAGACTCCAGCAGTCAGCTTCTGCCGCAAGTCATGCAAGAAGTTTGAGCAGGTTTTATAAGGAGGTTATGAAAGATAAAACCATTGGTAAAATATAATTTCGGAAAACATTGGAAAAAATTTAGGTCTCTCCATTCAGGTAACGCTATCTAAATGGAATTTGATCATGCTCAGAGCAGTTGGAATACTAAAGATTAGGGATAAAGTTAGTTTACGGAACCTATCGGAGCTTTACGAACTATGCAACTATGTGCTGTCAAGTGCTGAGTTTATTTTCTGTTCGAGGACTTCCAAGAACTGTCTTGAGTATAGGCCATCGGATCTAGCAACGTATTTGGTTGTCTTAAAAAACTGGATGACTTACATACTTAGATACATACTCACACAGCCTCAGGTAGCTATGATCTATCAAGTGATGAGTTCAGTGATTCTTTAAGGGTCTCCCTTGAGTAAAAATCATCGAATTCGCGAGAGCTATTAGTTGTATGTATTAGGATTATGAATAAAGGTCATTCTCACACAGCCTCTAGCATCTGTGTTCTATCAAGTCTTAAGGTCTGTGATTGAATAGTAGTATCCGAGAACTCTCTGGAGTTTAGGCCATCTCATCAACTGATTACACAGTGAACTATTATTAAGACACGTACACCATCTTCAGCCAGAGGCTGTACAGACTACTATTAGAGCATTATGAATTACATTTTTGCATACACAGCCTATGTGTTGTCAAATCATGAATTCAATGTCAGTTGTAGGATCTCCAAGAACTTCCTTCAGTATAGGCCACCGAATCTACCAACGTAGTTAGTTGTAGTTTAATGACTAAGGTTCATACTCACACAGCCTCAGGTATTGTTACAAAAATAAAAGAAAATTAATTATTATGAAGGATTAATACATCACGACGCATAGAACCTTACAAATGCACAGATTAGAAACATCACAAATGGACAAAGCACAATACAGAACACAAATATGCCCTGTTATCCAGATGGATGACACCATCCGTTCACAGGATTACGAGGTTTCATTTATTGGTTTGGGTCCATCAGTCATCCTGGAATTGTATTTTATTCGACAGTTCGCCTTTTAGTTGACAGTCTTTACTGCTGCATTCATAGCTTGTTTTTGTCTAGGAAAACTAATCCTAATCGGGCAAATCGATTCGGGTTTTATTACTAGAGTTCTATAACTTGAAAGGTTTGTATCTCAAGTACTTAACCGCAGCACACAATGGTCTGAGAATTGGCAATCAAAATAGAATTATATTTCAGGGTTCTGTCAGAACCCTATAAATGTGCATTAAAATTAGAGGAATATTCTTGGGAATATTTATAAGTTAAAATAAACACAAAGAACGCACGAATATGAAACGTAACACATTCAACAAATGATCGCTAAAGTATCTATGTTCAATCGAGTAGTGGGTTCTATGATTGTACATAAATATCCTAGAACTCCCTGGGGTATAAATCATCAGATCTACAAGCATTTTCAGTGATGTATTGTAGCATTTTGAATAAATTTTATGCTTATACGACCTCATGAAACTAGTGGTGTCAAATGGTGAGTTTATTGTCTGTTTGAGGATCTCCAATAACTCAACTTCCACCATAATTACACCAAACTATCGCTGCTAGACAAGCAGTCAAAGTAAAATTATAGAAAAGGCAAGTTGGCTTCTATATTCCCCTAAAACCGCTCTGAAACTCATTGAAACGCCTTGAAATGCTTTACAAGACTTTGAGACCCCCGGAAACCTCCGTGAAATTCATCTGCGAGCCTCTGTAGCCCCTTTAAGCTTTCGGAAACCTCCTGATACAACCTGGAACGTCTTGAAACGCTTTGAACCGCCTCTTAAACCCTTATGAAATCTCTATGAAATAAACCTGGCAGCCTCTTAATCCCCCAAAAACCCATCTGAAACCACCTAAATCACATAGAAACGCCTTGAAACACTTTGAAAACCCTTAATTTTCCATTAAGGTGAAGGTTGCTTGAGATCACAACAATAAGCTTGGCTCTCGCTCTAATCACCCTCCCAACCACCCACTCAAAACAACCAAATCGGACGGCGAACAGTGAGGTGTAACTTGGTCAAACAAGCAAAAACAAATCTGCAAAAATGAGCCATATTAGAAAGCAGTTATACCTTTGCATTTTTGCACCCACGTGATTTATTAAATCTGCTCACCGACACAATTTGTTCTTATAAAACATTTTCAAAATGATTTAAATTCATGCTTTGCCCAATATTGTTAAAATTTATCCCATTGTGCGCTGCTTTATTTACGTTTTTTTGACAACTTTCTCCTCTCTACTCTCGCACTTCCTCTCTCTGACTGTAGAAAACTACCGTGTTATGGGGTGATACTAATGATTGCAATTTTAACTCATAAACAGCGACCGATTGTTCTGTTACTTATTGTAATCACATTGGTAGTATATTTAATATAGTTTCAATGTTTGGCAAAAATACAGCCTTGTTTCGCGATAAACGTGTACAGCGGTTTTATCAATTTTACCCTGCGTTGAACAACATCACCCAGTTTCACGGTACGTTTTTCCGTTCTAACGAACCGCGATTAAAATTGATTCGAGTTTCGACCAAAAAAGTGAAAAACGCGTCGGGTTTTCGCGATAAACGGGTGGCTAGGCAAAAGTAAGAATAGTTTCAAATAATCGATCAACTTATCTCAGTGCTATGTTGTTTGGACGACTAATAAAAAGTGATTTAAAAAAAATTGGCGACGTACTTGCCGAGGGAAAAAAATGCAGTGAGTGCTTCTTTTTGGCACGAAATTGTGAAAATAAAGTGAAAAATTAAAAGTAGTGCTTCCCGACGGATGAGAAATATAGTTGTCTACCACAAGTAGCAACCTGAGTGCATTTCTACAAGGTAAGCAAGAAAATTTTTTAGAATTTGCTCACCAGCCTCCACGCTATTCGATGACTGTGGTAAGGGGAGTGAGGTGTAAGGGGGAGACTGGCTGCCATACTCGCTGCCATTTTGAAACCCCTGCAACTATGTCCTTAAACCCCCATGAAATAAGTTTGCGTGTCTCTGAAGCCCCCTTAAATCCCTCGGAAACCTCCTGAAATGCCCAGAAACGGATTGAAACGCCTTGAAACACCTCTAATACCCCGAGAAATTCACCTGAGTGCCTCTGAATCCCCCTAAAACACCTCTCAAATGTTCTGAAACGCCCTGAAACGCATTGCAAAACCTTGAAATGCTTTAAAACGTTTTGGAAATCACCATGAAACGCCCTGAAACTCATTAAAACGTTCTAAAACACTATGAAACTTAAGTAAAACTCACCTGAGAACCTCTAAGCATCCTAGGATCCCTCTGAAACCTCCTGAAACGCATTGAAACGCCCTGAAACGCATAGGAATGCTTTAAATCAACGAGAACCTCACGGGAGACCCTATAAAAAGACTTTATAAACCTCTGAAACTTCCTGAACTACCTTGAACAGTAGGGAAAAGCACTGAAACTGCTTGAAACGCCTCTGAAAACTCCTTGAAGTTCACCTGAGAGGCTATGAAGTCCCCTAAAAGTCCTCAGAAACCTCCAGCAACGACTCGTACTGAAAAAATCATCTTTTTGCAACTCGTTACATAAATAACTATTGTGTAGTAGCATTTGAGAATATGATAATTTGAAATTATGCTCACGTATCCCTCTACAGGCCCCAATCAGTCTTAAAATCCATAGAACGTGATTGTAATCCTAATTATAATTTATAGTCGCACATCCTCCTTGTCAATCGATAATCTCTCAAATTAATTTCGATCTTCCGTAACACGAACAGCTCTTTTACTACACATCTTCAAGCTTGTAGGAAAAGATATAGCCGAAGTGAGGTAAAATGATCCCACGAAAATGGTGCGATTATCTCGCGCCATTCCCGTGTCTCGTAAATGAAGCACGAAAAAAATGCCAACAACAATTAGGTGGTACAACAACAATCCGTCGCCAGCCTCTCCTAAACACAACAACTCTAATAGCGTGTAATTCGTGTGTCTTTCTAGGAAATTTTTGAGAACCGATCCAACCCAAAGTGTAAAACAACAGCTGGTAGGTAGGTACGTGATGCGCTTGATGCCTTCGCACTCGGAAAAAAGGGCAAACTCGGAAGGCAGCAGCTCGGAATTTGACACAGATTAAGATGGGACGTGATGGTTCTTGAATCTTGAATCTTGACTTGTTTTCGGGGTGGATTTTCCTGTTGCTTCTCTCTCTGTTTTGGCCTCTTTCAGAAGAACACAGGCTGAGCTGGGATTGTATTTGCCCAGTCCGGAAATAAAATTTCGTTCAAGTCGTAACCGCCACCGCGCCGTAAAGAAGCGGAAAGCAAGAGTCCGTATGCAGTGCGAGTACAGTGCGGTGAAATACGGGCGTGTTGCTTCGGTCTTCGGAAAACATATGGGAAGTGAGTACATACACGTACGGAGGGCAAGACGTAAGACAAATGAAGGAAATCTGTTTTAAAACGAATTACACGCCTCGAGTAGTGTTTTTGTTTATCCGGAAGTGCTGGCATGCATAGCTGGTATATCTTGATCCAATTTAGGAGTTAAGAATGAGGAACGTTCTGATCATTCTTCAACCAGTTAAAATAATTAGTCTTACTCATAATGACTTGTTTCCGGATGCCTTTCTCAAAAATACATATTTTAAAACTTTAGAAAAACAAATTTCTAAACAAATAGGTATAACTCGCTTTTATGAGCAAACAACACTTTTATTAAATTAAACGGTGTTGATTTTTTTATGTTAAACATTTCATTCAGCTTGCTACTCCAGTATCGCCAGACCAACTACACTGACACAAGGAACCAATGAGATATCTGCCGGGGACTAAGCAGGCATCTTCAGTGTGTGAGTGTTGGTGATCTTCTATCTTTAGGCGACAATGGCGCCTGCCACGTCAAGTTACAGGTCAATGTGGGAAGGGGAAGGAAGTGATGATTGCAATCATTTGTATCCACATCAGACCGAGTATACTTCTGTGTCGGCACAAATTCATGCGGAAGTCGGAGTGTTGGTAAGGTATGGTTGACAATGGGTTCACACATTGGTGTGTGGATGCCATGCGTAAGATGATAGATGATTAGTGTATTTATTACTCTGAAGATATTGCGGCACAGTTCGCTTGATTGCATAACTCGTAGGCGTTATATGATAGATTGACACTGACCGTGGTGTGACACTAGCGATGGCTATGAACTTATGAATATATTGTCGTCGCGGTTGAAACCCGAAGTTTCCCCACACGCGACAATCGAATTTTCTCCAAATCCATACGTAAAACCTTACGTCGGACATAGTGCGCTGGATAGCGGACCTGGTCCTCTATCCAGCGCACTATGCCCGACGTACGTGCGACGCACGGTTTAGTAGAAAAATGGATTTTCGCGTGTCAAAAATTCCGATTTTCAACTGTACGAATAATACATGGATTGAATACGTAGAGATGAGAAAGAGATAACGAGATAGAAAGATACAAAGTAGGAGGAAAGGGGCGAGCCAGGGATTGAACCCAAGACCTTCTGTGACCATATGAATCAAAAACGGTAGCCACTAGACCACCAAGCCCGTCTCTTTTTTATGTTAAACATTTTATTCAGTATAAAAAAAGAAAGTTATGCTATTATTTTCCTGGTTTGATTAGAATCATTTCAATGAAAATAAATAAAAATTCATCCAATTGTGTATATTGTCTAACGACACTATTTCAAAACTCTATGATTTGGCCCAATGTTCTTGGTATCACGATTTCAATAACCCTCCTTTAAACAGAGATTCATATAACACCACTTAAAAAATCAACATTTCAACAGCAGTGCATTTTTATCCTGCATATACTAGTCTTTTGAAGTTACTTTGGATTTACATTACGTTCGTATTCATTCATCAGGAGGACACAAATCACAAGCAAGGATCCTCTATCCCAGTCAAGCAGCAGCGGCTGAGACTCTTGATTTCCCTTCGTCAGTCTATAATAAAAAATGGGCCGCTCAACAAAAAAGGGATTCCATCCCTTTGCACTCTGCCGTTCTATGGTGCATACAGGTAAAAAAGCAGAGTCGAACAGGGAAGCAACTATGACGAATTTCCTTCCAGAAAGCGAAGCCCGCGCCGCCGCCAGAAGGAAAGCGGTATGTATGTACCCACTCTGTATCCCAGAAGAACCGCCACGACGCGAGTCGAGGGATTGAGATGTCTATTTTCCCGGATTCTGGTGGTGAATTATACAATGAAGACTGTGTTACTGCGGCAGCAGCCTTCAGTGTTGGTAATTCAGACTAGAATGTAGATAGGTAAGGTATACGTAAAGAATGGTGAAACAAAAGAAATCTCTTTTTGAGTGCGTTGGCGTGCTACTCAGTGGGGGACCCAGAGGAGGATAATAAAAGACGGATTCAACGCACCGTTGCCGCCGACCGCCAACCACCGACCTTCTTTGTGCTTCGCGCACTCTTAACAATGGATTCGTTCGGGATTCATATCCTGTTTAGTAGGGCTTCGTTTGAGGTCTGTTTTCAATTAAAGACAAGAGAAACCACGTTATTATGAATGCAAGGGATGAAAAGATTGTTCTTGTGAGTTTGAAGTTTCCTTAAAACTCTTTATAGTGGAATAAGAAATTACCAAGGTTATAGAACTCCAGCACAATTTGGAAGACTACGCACTCTTTTATCGTTAGACTTGGAGATCATCACGACAGACGGATTCGCATATCGACCCCGTTCTGGCGGATGGCACTTCAATGTCATCAATGGTGCTAATATGGACTGATAATGGCCAAATTGCACTCAAATTTTCCGTCACCAACAATGTACGGTACTGGCGCCCGCTTCTAATGGTCAAACTGCGCCCGAAACTTTCCGTCATCAACAATATACGGTACCGGCGACCGCCACGGTACAACCTAAAGCGACTAAAACAACCGGATGTCGCCTCAGCATACGCGTGCGACGAGGAGTACAGAGCGATTTTGGAGGAGACGAGCGCAGCACGGGTGGTAATACTGCAGCAAGGAACCCGACAGAACGTGGGACATTATAAAAAGAAGCGGAAACAGCACACCCGCCTCTTTCGAGAGAAAAAGCGCCGCCTGGAAGTAGCGGAGTGCGAAGAAATTGAACTGCTGTACCGTTCCCAAGAATCATGGACCAGAAGCTCAACGCATCCCGCAACGGCTTCGTGCCACGAGCCGAAATATGCAGAGATAAGGACGGAGGCCCCTTGACGGACGGCGTGAGGTGATCGAAAGGTGGAAGCAGCACTTCGATAAGCACCTGAATGGCGTGGAGGACGTAGGCACGGTACACCACGACAACGGAGGGAACGACCAAATCAAGTCAGCAGAGGTCGGAAATGATCCAACTCCCACACTGAGGGAAGTTAAGGATATCTTTCACCAGATCTAGACCAATAAAGTAGCTGGTAAGGACAGCGCCGCAGCGAAACTCATCAAGGGACCAGAAAAGTTGGCCACCTGTCTGCACCGGTTGATATCCAGGATCTGGAAAACCAAACAGCTTCAGTGGGAGGAATGGGTCATCTGTCACATTCACCAGAAAGGCGATCAGTTGAAGTGTGGGAACTTTAGAGCAACCACCATTTGAAATTCAGTCTGCAAAGTGCTATCCCAGATCAGCTTACGTTATCTGGCATCACCGAATGAGTTCGTGGAAATTTTCAAGCCGACTACATAGAAGGCCGGTCGACAACCTTCACCGTAATGCAGAGATGCCGTGGAAATCAGGTCCCAACGCATCATATGTACATTACTGACTTCGAAGCAGTCTCAACAAAGAAATAAAGTAAGTCGACAGACATTTGACCTAGCCCCAGGTCAAGGCAATGGCGGGCAATCGCCCATGAAGGCGGTCATTCAATTCGGCCCTCTGCATCACCATGGATGCTCAGAACTGGAAGTAGGGTCACGGATATTGTTACCGGAGCGGGGACGATTCGGACTGTCCTATAGCAAACTCGTTTGTGTTGGGGTTTGAGTAAGCTTCAAGCTAAAATATATTAGCATTTAGTTAGGGTTTAAGCTAGATTTATGTTTGTAGACTTACAATTTTAGTCCTCACGTGTACATATGTTCCCCGTCGTACGATAACAATTAGATGTAGGTTGATAATAGCTATAAGTGTATTTTAAGTTTTTATATATGTTAAGTTCAAATTCAATTCTTTTACTTACATTAGTGTATACAGTTTAAGTTTTAATCGAATTCAACCAATATTAGAATTTAAGAGAAAAACCTGATTTAATCCACCTATGGTGAACAGAACCCTTCTTACACTTATTAAAATTATTGTTGTATTATTTGTATTTAACATATTTTTTTGTGTGTAATTGAACAAAAGTTCTAAAAATATTGTGGATTTGGCATCTAGTGGATTGGTTTCCAAAATAGCATAATGGACCAGGGACTAAACTACCAGAAATGCCAGACACCTCCTAGAATCTTGTATGGAATGTTTAAAAAATAGCTTACATATTCTAGAATATTGTATCTTTTGTTAACTACCAAAAGATCTTGAATCGATTAACAAATGGGTAAGAAAATCAGTTAAATACACTTTGTCTAATATCTCTTAATCAATCGAATAAATTAGCTCCGAAGCACTTTTCATGGTTATGGTGTAGAAAGAGCAAAAATGATTTATCTAGTAAGTTGATCGGTTTTGGCATTAGCTAGTTATTTTGGCTGTCCGGTTCTTGCATTTTTCCCACAATATATAAATTCAAAGCTTTCATTTAACATATTGTTAGTTTCCATAGAATTCCTGTGTATTT
Source organism: Aedes albopictus (assembly GCF_035046485.1). Taxonomy (NCBI): domain Eukaryota; kingdom Metazoa; phylum Arthropoda; class Insecta; order Diptera; family Culicidae; genus Aedes; species Aedes albopictus. The sequence goes on from NC_085136.1 coordinate 42,664,554, forward strand.
GTAATTTGTTATTTATAATTTTGTTGAAAACAATAACCTGCTAGTATACACTTTGTATGAGGTCAGCATTATTTATATAAAAATAATTTCCCATAGACTGGTCAAAAACTAATGCAAGATAACAAGTAAATATAATAATAAAAAAGAATTTATTGAAATACTCTTTGTAAGATATCTTAGTAATCAAATGTCGAATCGAAATAAAATTTCAGGGCCTTATACAAGGATATTGTAACTTTCATTTGGTGCTTAGAGAACCCAAATCGGTTGACAGACGGCTGAGATATTTATTATGGTGGTACCCTTGGTCAAAAATCTCTGAAAAAGTTAACCTGTATTACTCCCAAGTACTCTTTGAAAGATATCGCGGTAATAAAATGCCCAATCCAAATGAAATTGTTTAGGGTTCTACTAGAATGTTGTAGCTTTCATTTGGTGCCGGTTGACAGAGGGCTAAGATATTTATTATGATACTCTTGGTCAAAATTCTCAAAAGGTTTAGTTGTATAAATCCTAAGTACTCTTCGAAAGATATCTCTGTAACCAAATGTTCAATCGAAATAAAATTTCTGGGCGATCTACTAGGATGCTGTATCTTGCATTTGGTGCCAAGAGAACCCAAATCTATTGACAAACGGCCGAAATATTTATTATGATACACTTGGTCAAAAATCTTAAAAAGTTAAGATATATGACTCATAAGTACTCTTCGAGAGATATCTCGGTAACCAAACGTCCAATCAAAATAAAATTCAATAGCGTTCTACTAGGATGTAGTAGCTTTCATTTGCTTCCAACAGAACTCAAATCGGTTGAGAGACGGCTGAGAAACGTGCGTGACTTTTTTTGTAACGCACATACACACACACACACACACACACACACACACACACACACACACACACACACACACACACACACACACACACACACACACACACACACACACACACACACACACACACACACACACACACACACACACACACACACACACACACACACACACACACACACACACACACACACACACACACACACACACACACACACACACACACACACACACACACACACACACACACACACACACACACACACACACACACACACACACACACACACACACACACACACACACACACACACACACACACACACACACACACACACACACACACACACACACACACACACACACACACACACACACACACACACACACACACACACACACATACAGACATTTGCTCAGTTCGTCGAGCTGAATTCATTGTTATATGAGACTCGGCCCTCCGGACCTCGGATCGAAAGTCGGTTTTTCGAGCGATATTTATACCCTTCTTATGGGTGTAAGAAGGGTAAAAAGATAAATTTTAACGTGTTTGTCCACTTGTTCTGTCTTCAGTTTGTTCTAACTGTTTGACGTTTTCCCTTATCCCCAATCGTTTCGTTGTAGTCGTCTGTCACGGGATCTGTCACTCGGCCAATATCGATCCCTGCTGGAAAGCGATGTTCCCGTGTTGCCAACAGATATAATACGGAATACAAAATAGCACGTTAAATTGAAACATGTAGCCGACAAAAGTTATTGTGGGCCAGGGTCACCCTAGAAACCGTTGGCTTAAGCTAAGATGACCAACGAAAGGCAAACTCGCAAGGTGACCATACCAACAATTGAAAGCATCTAAGAGCGACCTATGGTGAAACTCGTGGTGCTGGGATGTTCGGCGTCTTATGGAGTAAGCTGGACCGAAGGATCTGGACCGCACATGGGGGGATAGTGTTGTCACTCAGACTGTGCACCTACCATGCCACACCTTGCTCCAGTTAACTTCAGTACAGTGGACGAATGCTTGATGACAAATGCAACCGACATTCAGTTCGATAGATCCATAGGTAGCTGTAGAATATCTCTAAGAATTCGATGAGAAATTTTCAGGGAAGGAGTTTGTGACCCCTTCAGATTTCTTCAGGAGCTCCTTCCGGAAAATGTCTGTTATTAAATTTCTTCTGAAGTTTCTTCGAGGTTTGTTCCAGAAGTTCCACCAGGAATCGGAATTCAATAAGTAACTCATTAATTAATTGATCCTCTCGAACGCTTTTAAGTTGCTTTTGAAATTCACTCAGAAGTTTCTTCTGAAAATTCTTCAAGGGTTCTTCCGGGGTTTTTTTTTGAAGTTCCCACGTGTTATTTTTTCCTAAAATTATTTCCTGAAATCCTTGCAGAAATTCTTTCTTGTATTCCCAGAGATCCTTCTGTGATTCATCGAGAAACTCCTGTACAAGCTTCTTTTTTGTCTGGGATTTCATCAGAACTTTCTTCTGTGATTCTCTAGAGAGATCCTTCTGCATGCAGTCTTCCAAGAATGTTTGCTTTCCCTTTAGTCTTTGAAATTTCTCCTAGGAATCCTATCTGAGTTCATTCTAGAAATCTTCTTCTATAAATCTAGAAAGTTCCTTCTGGAGGCCATTCTGATGTATCATCTGGAAATCCATCAAGAAATATTGTTTGGATTCCTCCAGAAGTGTCTTCTGAAAGTCCTACAGGAATTCCTTGGGGAAATCCTTCAAAAGGTCGGTCTGAGAGTCATGTAGGAGTTCTTTCTAGGAATCTTCCTGGACTTCTTATTGGGATTCCTTCTGGCTAATGGGTATCTTCCACGAGGTTTTTTTTGTTCTAGCAATGCTCAAGGAGTTCCTTCTGGAAATCCTTCAGAAGTTCCTGCATAAAACCCTAGATCGAACTCTTGAATCTAGGGCTGTACAACATCAAGAAAATCAGGACATTTTATGTATTTTTTTTTTCGAAAAATGAATAAAATTCGTCGGATTTATAAAGAAACATTAATCAGATTGAGTCCCAAAGTACATGTCCTGCTAAATTAGGACGAGTGGTAACTCTACCTGAATTCTAGACTAAACTTTGGGCCTTGTGGTTGTGCGTTTGGGGACATCAGTCATCTGACCGTTTCGTAAGCCTCGGAATGTGGGTTCGATTCCCGCTCCAGTCGGTGAAAACTTTTCGTCAAAAGGAAAATTCTCCACTGGACCACTGGGTGTTTGGGTATTTCGTGTCATTGTCTTATGTTAGTGATCTGTGCAACCTCTGATTGGAGACGGTGTAGTGTCCTTTGAAACTCCTGTAAGAATCCTTAAAGGGCCTTCTAAAAGATTTCCTGAAGAAATCTCAAGAATTGATTGATTTGTCTTTATTTCAGAGACTTTCAGCCCTTGGCTGGTTCGTCTCTAAAATCTCAAGAACTTCTTGATATGTTAGACCTCATTATTCTGACGTCCTAGAAAGTTCGGATGTTCAGCAAAGTTGTCGAGAAGTCCTTGGCTCTCTAGTTGTGGAAAATGTTGTATGTAATTGAACAGCTACGTAGCGTTTACATTTCAGGATTTTGTACATATTTTAGAGGTTGTTTATTAATTTTGAATGGCCATGGAATACTGTCACTGAAGATATTACAAGTTGGGATTTCACTAGGAATTCTTCTTGAGACCTCTCCAAAAGTTTTCTCGACGATTGCTATTTGAATTCTCACTAATGATCCTCCAGGTAAATATTCAAGTATTTCTTCTGAAGCTCTAAAAGAGATTTCCCCTTATGTTGCTCTAGAAATTGTGGTTGGATATTTCTTCAGCAATAACTCCAAGGATTTCTTTAGGAAGACCTCCGATGATTCCTACTAGAAATGCTCTAAAGATTCCTGCAGCAATTCCTTCAAGAGTTCTTTGAGGATTTCCTCTAATTATTTTCTTCTGAAAATTTTCCAAGGATTCCTGCAAAAATTTCTGCATAACTTACTCCACGTATTCTTCCGGGTAATCCTCTAAGAAATCCTTCAACAAGTCTTCCGTGATTTTCTTCCTGGGATTCCTCCTGAATTTATCCAAAGAATTTCTACAATGTCACAAGGATTTATTGAAAAATTATTTCTTATACATTTCTCCCTTGAGAATTCCTCCAAAGATTCCAAAAAGATTTCTTAACAAATACCTCCAACGAAACCATCAGGAATTAATCTAAGGATTTTTCCTCGTAAAATTACAACTATTACATTAAGTAATGGATACTTTCATATATTTCTCCAAGTATTCAATCAAATATTTATCCAAAACCCCTTTTATAATTGCTTACAGAGTACCCTCAGAAATTTATCAAATGTTTCTGCAGAAATTCCTTCTTGACTTCCTTGTGCATTTTCGTGCCTGACGATATACAAATACAAAATGGTCATTAGAAAAAAAAAAGCTCTTGGTTAATGACTGCTGAATTGCTAATAAAACACAAAGCTGAAAAAACGTTATGTCAATTTCTTTAAAAAATTCTTGCAGTTAATTTATTTAGGTACTCCCCTTAGGAAACTTCAAAAACTCCCTCAAAGATTCTTTCTGAAAATTTCCTATGTATTTTTCCAATAATTCACCCCAAAATTTACTTTAGAAATGCCTTCTTCGGCTTCGGCAGTTTCTTCAGGGATTATTTCAGGATCTTTTTCGAGGAATTCCTGAGGAGTTCCTCCATGGATTCTTTCAGGAATTCCTATAAGGATTCCTCTTGAAGCTCTTCCAAGAATTTCTTCAGAATTTCTTCCAAAAAATCCTTCAGGCAATGCTCTACGCATTCATCCGGGATTCCTCCAAGCATTTTTTTAATATTCCCATGGATTCTTTTCAAAATTTCTCCAAGAAATTTCAAAGAAATTTCTCCTACAATTTCTTAAAAAAGTCCGTTGGCAATATTGCAGCAATAATTCCTTCAAGTTTTCTTCCAGAAACTATTCAAAACGACAAGTTCCTGTTTCAGGTTGAAGGCGTCCTAGCATCGAATCCCTGGATTTTTATATACTATGTGGAAGAGTTTTTTGATACCAATAACTTTTCACTAAAAATAAAATATCACGGTAAAATGAAATAACCAAAAATGAGTGATTTCTTACCCTTCTTAATTTTTATCCAATATATTTATAACTACTTTATAACTACGTGTGATATGATTTTATTTTCCTTTCTTTTTTTTACATCTCATTTTGTTATAAGCTTGATAAAACTGCATCAAGACCTGTTATAATTGTGATATGTTATATTTTTTGTTATTTTAACACCTAACCAGCGAATTTCATAACACATTCTGTTATGAAATTATGTTTGAAAAAATAACTCAACCGGTAATAATTTTGCTATTCATTTCTGATTAGGAGCCCAAGATGCTTCTAACCATTTTCTCTCGAATTTCAAAACCACCCGAATGAAATCATTTTGAAGATTTTTTATATCAAAAATAGACTTTACGTACAAATTCTAATGAAAAATATATACAAAATTATGTTCTTACCGAGCTTAATTTTCAGCGAAGTTAAAAATTCAAAAAAAAAATACGGAACCTTATAAAACGTATTGAAAGCACATTACACGCTCAGTACGCCTATCTGGATCACAATGACCCCAATGCACGACTAGGGTTCAATTTCCCGGTGTTAAAGCATCAACGACGTTAAAAAACACACATTTTAGTCGGGATTTTTATGATCTTTGTACAACTAGAGCCGATTGTATGACAATTCATATGTATCCATCTCCTTCTCTTCTTTCTATTCTGTCTTCAACAACGCAACGGTATAGACCGATTGCACATCCATGGTGGATCATAAACCTACACTCCCGTTCAAAAGTTTGGGGTCACCCCCTCAAAAACATGTCATTTTTTTAGGCCCATATCTCCGCCAATTTGCGTTTGATTTCAAAACCCTAGGTTTAATTCAAAAGATGATAAGTCAAAGAAACTTTGAACATGATTTAAAAGAAACTTTTTCAAAAAATTTTGTATGTAAACTTAACCAAAAGTTGCCAAATTTTCTAAAAAAAAAAATGAATATAAACTTACGGCAGTGTCGCTGGAAGTTGGGTCGACCAAATTTTAAGATGAGAGCGGTAATATGACCCATTTTCTATTAGCTTTCAACTGCTTTTTACAGAACTTAGCTAAAAAATCTAGAAAAAAAAGTTATTAAGTAAATTAATCCTTGATGTCATCGACCAAAAGTTTGGGGTCACCCCTCAAAATGCTGTGTCGGCCAAAAGTTTGGGGTCACTATCGTAGAACATGGTAAAGTGATTTGTTGATATCTTTGTCATCTTTCATTCAATTTTAATTCTTCTTGGCTTATTTGAAACAAAATGAATGATACTTTCTGCATAGACATTGAACCACACATATTTGTTGAAATTTACATACTAAAACTTAACGTAAAGTTGCCTCATTTTTTGAAGCGTGGTAAAATGTGCTAACTTTACATAACATTTTTATATACAAAAATCGTTAAATACGTTAAGTTGAAGACATCAAACGTAAATTTAGTTAATTATCTTTGAAATGAGCCAAAAATAATTAAAATTGAACTATAGATGACGAAGATATCACCAAATCACTTTACCATGTTCTACGAAAGTGACCCCAAACTTTTGGCCGATACATCATATTGAGGAGTGACCCCAAACTTTTGGTCGATGACATCAAGGATTAATTTACTTAATAACTTTTTTTCTAGATTTTTTAGCTAAGTTCTGTAAAAAGCAGTTGAAAGCCAATAGAAAATGGGTCATATTACCGCTCTCATCTTAAAATTTGGTCGACCCAACTTCCAGCGACACTGCCGTAAGTTTATATTCATTTTTTAGAAAATTTGGCAACTTTGGGTTAAGTTTACATACAAAATTTTTTGAAAAAGTTTCTTTTAAATCATGTTCAAAGTTTCTTTGACTTATTATCTTTTGAATGAACCCTAGGGTTTTGAAATCGGACACAAATTGGCGGAGATATGGGCCTAAAAAAATGACATGTTTTTGAGGGGGTGACCCCAAACTTTTGAACGGGAGTGTACCTGTTCCACGTCACCGTCAAGAGGATTATTTTTGTTTTATGTTTGTCTCACTTCCATAATTATGTTTACTCAGCACTTCATAACCCTTTTTCGGGGCTGCTGCATAAGTTTCTCGTTTTGGCGTTTTGTCACTCGTCTTGTTCCTCCCCGGAACGAGTTGTTTGTTTCCTCTCCAAATCCGAACCCAATGTAAAGTGAGACAAACTCCGACGGAGACTCGTCGGGACTCAGTTTCGCTTTTCTCGAAAACTGTTCGTGCGTCTTTCGTGCACGGAAAGATTGACGAAAATCGTCATAGTAGGACTGTAAATGATCAACGAAACGTGAGTAGGTTCTCAACTTTTGAATGCAGTCACGCAACAATCAAGATGAAGGAAAGATGGAGAAAAGGAGGAAACTCTCTTTTTAGAAATGCCATCAAGTATCAAGTACAATGTTAACTAGGTAAATAGCATGCTAATTTGACACAGCGGCAACCAACCGTTGTGTGGTTGGAACGCTGATAGTCAACACAGTTTTCAACACTTATGTTGAAGCTACAGTTAATCAAACTTATACAGCCAAGGCGGTTGACGCGTAGTTAGGGCTATGCTAAGAGTGACGGGTTCGATTTCTGAGTGGCACAGGATCATTGCGTAAAGGAAAATTCCTTGACTTCCAAGAGACGGGCTGAAAGTCTTTATAATAAAGCTATAATGATAATAATAATCCCTTAGATCCTTGTGTATATTCCTATTAAAAATCCGATGCCAACCTTTGAAATGTTCTTCTGAGCATTTTTTCATACTTTTCCATTATATTCTAACTAAAGTGAATCCTTTTTCCTTAATTCCAACTTATGTTTTGGTATGATGAAGATGTATGTTCAGTTTAAAGAAAGAGCTACCGGCTTTCCGGTGAGAATTCTAAAGGTATTCCGGGAGAAATCAAGAAAAGAATTATGAAGAAACCAATCATAATGTTGATGACTTTTTAAAAGTAGTTCTGAAAGGTTTACACAATAGGCTAATTCTAAATATGATAATAGATTTCATGGTTCATCCTCAGTGTTTTACAAGCCTTGGCGCACCGCCGTGTGTCTAGTGGATTTGCTAAAAAAAGTATTGAAACAGAACCTGTGAAGTTTACAATAGTCAAATTAGAACCTGTATAGCCGGCGTACCACTTTTGGTAGACGAAACTAACCACCGGCATCCACACATAGAGTGAAAAATGAGAAATCGAATTGAGTTCCAAAAGTATTAAAAGAACGCCGACCGGTGCTTCAGAAGCTCGTTTACTATGCCCTATCCAGCCCGGACAACAATGCGAAAGATGATCCCAGGAAAAGTTTCCCATTGTGCATAAACTCACTCGTCCCTTCCGTCTACTCACCCAAACACCGAAGAGAGGGCATCCCCCCACCAACAATCCCCAATAAAAGCTGCCCCGGAATGAAACGGAAAACTATGCTCCACAGTCCACACCGTTCCCTGCCGTCCAGCCGAATTCAGTTGTCGTAATCCGGTCTTCGGTCGGCCGTCGTCGGTTGGATAAATGAAGAAACTTCTTCATACAACAGCAATGAACAGTCGGAAAGGTATGACGACGACGACGACGACGACGACGACAACTTCAGTGCACAACAATCACGGACGAATCTGGCAGGATTCAGGACTGCCAAAAGGAAAACTGATATGGGGAGGCTGCCTGCCGCTGCTGTGCCGCCACTAGCAAGCAAGGTGGGATACACCACGTTCGTGGGAAGTTTTCGTCGCTCTCAAGTTTTTATTAACATTCTTGTTGTTATGGCAGGTAGTTTGGACGTGTGCATATCGGCTTGCTTTAGCTAGCTGGATAGCTAGCTAGAACGATAAGATCGAATTTGTTTGCGTCTTTTGAGCAAACTTTCGCATTGCAAGAAGTCCCGTTGTCAGATCTTTGCTGAAGGGAACAAGGAAAAGTTACGTTGAAAGTATCTAAGCAGAACAAGTTTTCCAATTATCACATCAATTTGGAATTTATGATGAGGAAATAATTGTGTTATTCTCATGTTTTACATTTCATTTATATGCGTATCATAATAGGTCCGAAAAGTAAATGGTCAAGTCAACAATGAAATTCACAATATTTCTTTCTGTATTCTGTATACCGAACAATCATGATTATTTGCTCTCAATACTCAATAGAATTGTTAGTCTTCAGATGGCATATTGAGTAAAGAAGCCGAGCCAATCCGGACGCGGTAGATTTGCCACGTGAAATGTACGTTCACTAAATCTAACTGACTAAGTGTGGAAAGTGATCTAAATAATTTGACATGTGTGAATACGGCGAGACTAAATGATGCACGTCCAAGTGAAATTTCTCAAATTTCTGGAATGAATCAAACTTACAAGCTGACAAAAAAGTTGTTAAATCATATGCCCGGCAGATGAACGGAAACGCCACATAGGTATTGTTCTTTCATTGTAGCGTAACTCCCAAGTAACAATGAATGCTGAACAGTGAGAATATAAGCTGAACAATAGCTGGTTAATGGTTTCAATGGCTGAACACAATGACAGCTGAATATTGGTCTGAAGTAAAGCTTGTTCAACCTCTTTAATCAGCAATACATAGATGGCTGAATATCATGTTGAATAAAATAGTATTCATCTGGGTAACCAGCTTTGAAACATACACCAACATGCAGAATTAATCAGCTGCTGTTCAACCTTTAATCAAACAATTTTTGACAGCTGACCCAAGCATGGTTATCATGAAATCCACATCGCTTCTTCAGCCTCAATGCAGACTTAGTTCAACTTATGTTCTTGACTATTCAGACACAACAAGTAATGCTCTTGTTTTCGAGGATATGTATACAATTATGTGTGTGGTGTAGGTGCTAAGGTGAGTGACTATAAATCAGGAGGTCCGAGTTCACCCAAGCAACACACATGTTATAATAGAGTTACGACAGCGCAAGTTTTGGTTGTATAGAAGTTTGTTTTACGTAATTCTAACATTGTGTTGAAATAACGTAAAATAAACTGCTATACAACCAAAACTTGCGCTGTCGTAACTTTTATATAACATGTGTGTTACTTGGGCAATTACCAGTTTTCCCACAGATTAATTTATACATTTCTAAACATCTCTTCTCGAAATAGACACAGCTCATAGTAAAAATAGCCTCACGAAAGTGTTTTTATTTTATTTTTACACAATTATTAAATATAATTGATTACTGATTGTACGAGATGAACCAGCCGAGGGCTGAAAATCTCGATAATAAAGAAAAATAATAATAATAATAATAATAATAATTGATAACTGATTAAGCGCATATTAAGCCTTAAATCAGCCATCCAATGAACCTCGAATCAGCTAAAGGTTGAATAAAATCACCAAAATTAGATGTTTTGGAGCTGAATAAAGGATTGTACCTCTAGTGCTCAGCTTTTGTTCAAAGGAAGGCTGAGTTAAAGTAGTTGCAGAAACGTTTGTACAGCATCAAATTGTTACCTGGGCTACCTTCTAAGGCTCAAACATCCGTCATTATTATAAAACCTAATACCGGTTATTTTGGTTTTATGGTGGTTTTAAGAAGCACTTCTAGTCTTTCTGATTAAAAAATGTTACTTGTGCCGGCAGCTAATGGATCTTTTTAAATCCAATTTGCAAAGAGCTTGAGTTTGAGTGTGATTGACCGCCCGTTGCTACAGGTTGTTATCACTTCAGTAGAGCTACACTCACACAAGGAACCAATGATAAAGCTGCTTGGGTCTAACAGGCAGGTGAGTATTGGTGATCTTATATTTAAGGCGAGGATGGCTCCTGTCACATCAGATTGCATGTCAATGTTGACAGCGGGAAAGTTAATGATGTCAGAATTCACTCACCCAAGGTAGACCCCATATAGCTCTGCGTTTGCTTAAGTTCATATTGGAATGTCGCGATTTTTAGAAATGGCTGAGTGGTATTGGGTTTACGGAGGTGTGTGGATACCTGGCGTGAAAATTGTGTGTTGATTACTCTGAATATAATTTATGCGACGTAGTTTGATAGCTGCATAGCTTGAAGGCGTAGTAAGATATTTAGGCCTGATACCTGATATTTAGGCCACAACCAATATTGTGTATACCAGGCCATCTCAGAGGCGTTTCAAGGGGTACCAGGAGATCCCATGGCAGTTTAAAGGAGTCTTGAGGGATTCCAGGAGGTCTGTAGAAAAAAAAACGTCAAATATCGCGTAAAAAAGTAAAAGGAGAAAGATGTATTCGACAATTTGAAGAGAGATCAGAGTAGGTACCACGTAAAAAAAACAAGTCACGGTAGATATGAAAAAAGATTATAGGTTACAGGGGTTTCCAGGATATTTCCGGAGAGCTTTTAGGGGTGTTTCAGGGAGGTTTCAGAGGCGTTTTAGAGGGATTCAGAATGTTTTAGGAGGGCTTTTAGTGGCGTTTTAGGGAGTTCCATAGGGTTTTAGGGGATTCCAGGATGTTTCAGAGGGGATTTTAGGGGCGTTTGAAGGGGTTACAGAAGGTTTCAGAGGGGCTCCACAGGGTTTCCGGGGATTCTAGGATGTTTCAGGGGGCTCTTAGGGGTCAGAGGCGTTTTGGGCGTTTTAGGGAGTTCCACAAGGTTTCAGGGGTTTCCAGGATGTTTCAGGGAGGCTTCAATGGGCGGTTCAGGGGCGTTTCCAGGTTGCAGGTCGTTTCAGGGAGGGGTTCAGAGGCGCTTAAGGAAGTTCCAGGAGCTTCTGGGGGTTTCAAGATGATTCAGGTAGGCTTTAAGGGGCGTTTCAATTCCTTCCAAGGGGCTACAGGAGGTTTTTGCAATGTTTCAGAGGCGTTTTAGGGTGATTCAGATTGTTCCAGGATGTTTCAGGTAGGCATTTAGAGGCGTTTAATGCGTTTTATAAAGTTTCAAGGGGATACAGGATGTTTCAGGGAGGTTTCAGGAGATTTCAGGGGGTTCCAGGGTGTTTCTATGAGCTTTTAGGGGCGTTTTAGGAGCAGTTCATTGGATTATAGGACGATTCAATGAGGTTTCAGAGATGTTTTGGGGACTTCATGGAGTTTCCCTAATGTTTCAGGGGCTTTTAGGGGTCATCCATAAAGTTCATCACGCTTAGTGCGAGGAGAATGGTTTCAGATGCGTTTCAGGGGATTCCACAGGGTTTCACGGGGTTCCAGGATGTTTCAAGGGGGATTTAATGGGCGTTTCAAATGGTTACACGGCTTTTCAGAGAGGGGTTCAGAGACGCTTAAGGATATTTCAGGAGATTCTGGGGGTTCCAGGATGTTTCAGGTAGGCTTTTGAGGGCGTTTCAATACTTTCCAAGGGGTTACAGGACGTTTCTGCAATGTTTCAGAGGCGTCTTAGAGCGTTTCAGAGCGTTCCAGAATGAGTCAGGTAAGCATTTAGAGGCGTTTTAATTCGTTCCAGGGCATTTCAAGGGGTTACAGGACGTTTCAGGGAGGATCCAGGTGCGATTCAGAGAGTTTCAGGGATTTTTAGGAGTTTTCAGGATGTTTCAGGATGGTTAAAAGAGTAACAGGACGTTTTCTTTTTATTTATTTTTCTTCGTCAATTTTAACTTAGGCAAATTCTTTGCACAAAGTTACAAAACAAGACGTAACCCATTGAAAATCGTCCAGAAAATTCTGATTTTTTGTTGGACCCCTGTAACGTACCTGAGACCCTCTGAAACCCCCGAAAACTACTCTGTAACGTTTCGGAAGCCTGCCGAAAACCCTCAGAAACTTCTGGAAATGCCTCTGAAACCCCTTAAAACCTCTTTAGACCCCATGTAACGCCCTTAAACCCTCCGAAACCCTCGAAAACGCCTATGTAACGCCTACGTAACGCCTTTGTAACGTCTTTGGAACCCGCAGAACATTATCTAAAACTTCCTAAAATGTCTTCGAAATCGCTCTAAAGCCCCCTCGCGCCCCATATAACGCATCAGCAACCAAAGCCACCGAAAACACTTATGTAACGCCTTTGTAATGTCTGTAATGAAAATCCTCTGAATGTTCTTGAAGTGCCTCCGAAATCCGTTTTCCGTAGTGCACCTGAAACCCACCGAAACCCCCGAAAACGCCTATATCACGTTAAACTCTGAAACCCGCCGAAAATCCTCTGAAGCTTCTTGAAACGCCTCCGAAATACCTCTGAAGCCCCCTCGGACTCCACTTAACCCACCTGAAATAGTGGGAAGCCCCCAAAAACGCCTATGCAACGTCTCTGAAACTCGCAGAAAATACTTAGGAGCTTCTTGAAATGTCTTCAAAATCCTCCTCGGACCCCATGTAACGAACTTGAAACCCTGCGAAACCCCCTAAAACGCATCAGTAACGCCTCTGTAACCCCTTGAAATACCTCTAAAAGCCCCTCTGAAGCATTCTAAAACCCTCTGAAACCATTTAGTTATTTTTCACATCTACTTGACTTTTTCACGCGGTTTTTTTTTTAATAATGCGGTGTGAAGAATTAGCAGTAGTTAACGGATAAAAAGAATTAAAAATAATAATAAAGCGATTTTTACGACGACTTTTGAAATAACGCGTTTTTTTTACGACGATCTTAGGGACGTTTCCACGAGATCTCAAGGAGTATGAGGAGGTTTCAGAGGCGTTTAAGGCGATTTTTGGGGTGCTTCAGGGACTCTCAGGGGGATCCAGGGGGTCTTGGAGCGCTACAGTGGAGCTGTAGGGGTCTCATGGGGTTTTCGGGGTCTCAGGAGCATTTCAGAAGGTCTTCGAATTTCAGGGAGGTTCCAGGGGGTCTCTGAGGTGTTTAAGGGGGTCTCAGAGGGTACCTTGAGGTTTTTGGGCGCTTCAGGAGGTCTCAGGGGCGCTTTAGAGGATCCAAGGAGGTTTCAGGAGGGTACCTAGCAGATTTTCACTCTGTTGATTCACTGTCACGTTCGTTTTTCCATCATAACTGGACTGGCTGTGATAGCGTGTAGATATCACTGATGGGTAATCTTTAAAATTCGTTTGAAAATCCAAATAAACACCGTGATTATATTTTAATAAATTGTACAAAATAACAAGTATTGCATGTTGATAATGTAAAGATTTAATATTTGGCTACGTTTGCCAAAATATCGGTTCAATAGCAATGATAGTTATCTGAAGTTCGGGTCAGTATCAAGTCGTTACCTACCATTGTCGTCTTGATATTGATCGGCCTTCAGTGATAGCGATGAAGGAGCAACATCACATCCGAAGTTAACGGATATGACTGATATCGCGCAGCTAGAAGTCTCAGGGCTTTCAGATTGTACCAGGAGGTCTCAGCGACTCTTCAGGTGTCTCAAAAACTTTTCTTGATTTCTCTGGTGGTTTCAGGAAGTTCCAGCGACTTTTCTGGGAAGTACCTGGAGATCTCAGGGGCGATTTCGAGGATTTTTAAGGTCTTAGGATATCTCAGAAGAGTTCCAAGAGATTGAGAAACTTCAGGGAGCCTCAAGGGCGGTCAGAGGGGTACTTTGAGATGTCAGGAAGGTTATAGAGGTATCAGAAGGTTTCATGAGTGCCCATGGGGTCTGTGTGGCACTTCAGGGGGTCTCAGAGGCGTTCCAAGGGATTTCAGGGGGCGTTCCAGGGCATCCCAGCATGTTTCATAGGGGTACACGGAGATCTCAATAGCGTTTCAGGGGGTCTCAGGGGGTTTCATAATAGTTCAAGGGGATCTAAGGGGCGTTCCATGAGGTCTCAGGGGGTACCGAAGTGTTTCAGAGGTTCTCAGGGAGTCTCAATTGATCTCAGGGGATTTCTGGTGGTTTCATTGAGTCTCAGGGGCGCTTCAGGAGTGGTTCACTATTTTTTTAGACAACTAGTTTTTGAACTGTTATATCTCGGAAACCAGTGTGAGAGAGAAAAAAATGCCTATCCAAAACATTTCAGCCATCCCCTGTACGGCGTAAAGTATAGTGAGGTCTGTTCAAATCCCGTATTAAACTATGTATAACACAAAACACTGCATCACTATATTGATAGGAACGAGTTTTTGCAAATCCAATTGTAAAACTACACTTCCAAAGATAAAACCCGTTTCGCTGAGTTTCATCAAGTTTGCAAAAGAAACTGCCAGCAAGCAAATCACTAACCAACATCTCTACCTCCAACTAAACCCACCGCTTAAGTAGGATTTGGAAACTTTTCTCCATCCTCCAAGTTGCGTCTTTGTCTCCAGCAGGTGATCTGTGCAAAACTCGTGTTCGCTTTGGTGCTTCAGCCAGCCAGCGTCAGCCACTTTTCACCCGTTTTATTCGACTGCCCGGGAAATCTTTTGCGCTTTCGAAAACTTCCACTTCTTAGTGCTGTTGCTGCTGCTGCTGACTCCACTGTCAATCGTCCTACTCGAGAGATCTAACCATCCTTTCACCCTTCAGGATCGTCCGTCCAGTCTGATGGGTGGTTGCAAACGTGTTGGAAAGTTTTTCCTGAGATTCTCATTTTTCTTATCCACCAAGCACCGAGAAAGAAATAAAACTAGCCAAGCTGAAATGGCTGCAAAAGAAAGTGCAAACTCGGCGAGCGAAATTTCTGTTTTATCACTCTGACATGAAGATAAATGTTTTCGCGCTCTCACACCCTCTCACACGGCTCGAGTCGTGTGTTGCTTACCGTTGGCTAGTTCTTCGCGCCGTTGACTTCAGTTTCGCTTCTTCTTGGAAAAAGGTGAGCAGCAAGCCTTTTGTCGTCCCGTGCACCGGAGCCGAACTCACACGCCATCCTACCGTAGATGGCGTTGTGGTTTTTCCCGTCCTGCGGCCCAGAGGGAAAGGCTTTACAATAATCGTAAGCCACTACTGTTTCGCAATCCACACTGTGGAAAAGTTGATCCATAAATAAAAGTATAATCTAACGCCAACCCCATTTCGGTTGGTGACTTTTCTTCTGTTGGTACAGGGGTTTTTAAAACCATTTGCTAGACGGAGCACTTATTTTATAACTGGCTTCTATTTTTGCATGCGGTTATGCTGACAAAACCTCTTGCGAGAACCTTATGATACAATTAGTTCCGGAAGTAGAATGGAACGAGCTCACCTATTAACCTGAAAACTGCATATATTATATCATTTCACATTTCAGGAAGTTTCAAAGCATTTTTCGCAGAATTCGGAGGCGTAACGGAGACGTTTTAGGGGATTTCGCAGGTTTTAGGGGTTTCAGGTGCATTACATGCGGTCCGAGAGGTTCTTAGGGGGACTTCAGAGGCATTTCAGAAAGTTTCAGAGGATTTTCGGCGGGTTTCGGAGCCGTTCTTCTTCTTCTTCTGTATGGCTCGACGTTCTCACTGGAACTTGGCCTGCCTCTCTCCAACTTAGTGTTCTTTGAGCACTTCCACAGTTATTAATTGGAGGGCTTTCTTTGCCAGCCATTGCATGAATTAGTATATTTGTGAGGCAAGCACAATGATACACTATGCCCAGGGAGTCGAGAAAATTTCCCGACCGGAACGGGAATCGAACCCGCCGTCTCCGGATTGGCGATCCAAAGCCTTAACCACTAGGCTAACTGGAGACCCGGAGCCGTTTACGTAGGCATTTTTGGGGGTTTCAGAAGGTCCCGTGTGCGTTACATGGGGTTCTTGTGGGTTTTAGGGGGATTCCAAAGGCATTTCAGGAAGTTGACCTTTGAAGGGTGCTCTTGAAACCCCCTGATCTGAGACGCCTCGAAACGCCGCTGAAACATCCATAATCCTATTGAAATCATTATAATCGATTTGAAATGCCTCTGACGCCATTAATGGGCTCCAGAAACCCCCTGAAACGCACCTGAAAACCCCTTGAAACGCCCCTGAAATGGTATCGATTGCTCCTAAAAACCACTAGGAACGTCCCTAAAATGTTCCTAGAATCCTCTGAAATGACTTTGAAATGCCTTGAAGCGCCCCTCAACCCCTTTGTTACGCCCTTTATAGCGTGGCCCACACTTATATGGAAAACAAAAATTTCGAAAAATACCAAGTCTTACCTCCTAAATCAGTTGTTTTGGACTCCCAGAAGCTACGTTCAAAATTTGAGCAAAATCGGTTGAGCCTAAGGGGGCGCTCAAAACGCTTGAAGTTTGTATGGGAAAATTTGGACAAATGTATGCAGAAATTTTAAGTTTTCGAATTTTGCCGCTAGGTGGCGCTGTAAGCGTTCAATAATCAAACCCTTTGGTATTATTGTATAATATGCCAGAGAACTTTGTCGAAGACTGCGAAGTGATCCAATGGCTGTGAAAAAAGTTATACCCTAGGCAAAGTGAGGCAAAGTATTGAGATTTCATTATTGATATTATTCCTTTACATGTATTGGATAAATAACAATAAAGTTTATCCTCACTTTTCCTAGGGTATAACTTTTTTCACAGACGTTGGATCACTTTGCGGAATTCGACAGAGTTGTTTGGCATATAGTCACCTACAATAATACCAAAGGGTTTGATTATTGAACGCTTACAGCGCCACCTAGCGGAAAAATTCGAAAACTTAAAATATCTGCATACATTTGACCAAGTTTTCTCAAACATACTTCAAGCGTTTTGAGCGCCCCCTTAGGCTCAACCGATTTTGCTCAAATTTTGAACGTAGCTTCTGGGAGTCCAAAACAACTGATTGAGGAGGTAAGACTAGGCATTTTTCGAAATTTTTGTTTACCATATAAGTGTGGGACACCTTACCCTTTAATCATTCCTGAAATCCCCTGAATTGCCCTTAACTGAACCTTTGAAACCTTTTGAAAACCTTTAAGGCAATTGAAACCCCCTTAATACTATTAAAATGCCCCTGAATTCCCCGTAATCCCATTGAAACGCCAACAAAACCTAACAGACCCGAGCAGAGGAGAATATCAAGTAAATAACTACGAAATCACCTAACCTGTTTTTATATCTTGTGTTGTTATTATTAAATCATCAAGGCATAGCTTTTCCATAACAAATTTTGTTGGACAATCTCATTTTTTTATAATCAAGCTACTGATATACATTAACTAAATTACATTTAAATAACATGTTTTGTTGAAGTACATGTTTAGTTATTGTTGTACTATTGATCAACTTATCAACAATAATACAACAGTAACAAATTTTGAAATCACAGCAACAATTCGACGATTACGACCTGTACCTTTATATTGTTTCTTCCATCAGAAGGAAATTTCTGAACTATTCCTTTAAAGAATTCCTTAAATAATTTTCGGATAAGCACTTGGAAGTTCTGGAGAAACCTTTCGATAAATCCCTGGAAAAGTCTTCAAGAGAACTCCTGGCGAAATTTTCATAGAAATTCCGAAGGTAATTCTCTGAGCAATTATAAAAAAATCTTGGCAGAATCTTTTGATTAACTCCTGGAGAATCATTCGGAAAAACTCATGGTGAAATCCTCAAAGAAATTTTCAGAGAAATCTTAAAATGAACTTCAGGACTAATGATCACAGGAAATTCTGAAGAAATCATTGAAGGGATTCTATGCAGGATTCTGGAAGAATTTCTAGAGGAGTCTTTAAAAATCCATGAAAGACTCCGTCGAAGAACTCTCGGAGAAATTTCTGGAATATTTGTTATGTAATTTATGGAAAAGTTTATGACGAAATCTGTCGAAGAATTTCTGGAAGAATTTTATGACAAAGTCACTTGATAAACACCAAAAAAGTTTTTGACGAAATCCTTAAAGAAATAAATAGAGGAATTTAAAAAAAAATATTGCAAAAATTTCTGGTGAAAGTCCTGTAGGAATCATCAGAGGAAGTTCAGGAGAAATTATAGCAAAATTTTTGGAGGAATCCTTGTAAAATCCAGAAGGAGTATTCGACATAATTCTTGAATCCAGGGAAAATCGTAGGAATTAAAACAAAGTTTCCAGAAAAGTTGTAATAATCTGTACAATATTTCCAATAACCCAAAAAATTTCTGCAAAACTGTTGAGTATTCTAAAAATTCTTCAGTTTCTATGCTGAAAAAAAAACCAACCAAAAGTCACAAATTGCTATCGACGATCAAACTTTTTCAAATACACGTGTTGATTTCAAAACCGTGCTCCGAAAACAAATAAAGTGGAACAGTTTATGAATTACAGGTGGAAATCGGAGCTCGTCGTATTTGATAATATAGAAATTACTAAAGTTCGATTATCTTGCGACTTCAAATATCTTAGAATGAATTAAAAGCTGAGTAAAGTATTCTTCGATCATTTGAAAATATTTCTTACGTCAGAGTGATGAACCTCATGTTATTGGCGGGTTGTCTCACAGTGAATAATTTTATATAATAAGTATTATAACTTGTTTAGTAACGAGTTTGATATCATAGCAAATTCTGCTCTCCGATTACTATCAATAACATATTAATATCAAAATTTGTTATTGAAATATTTTCCGAATTCACTGTTATTAAGTTGTTATTGAAACTAACAAAACAAGTTATTGAAATGGTTTTCCAGGAACATTTTTTTTGTTATGGAATTTGTTATTTTGCCGCTTATGACAGACAAGTTTATAACACAATATGTTATGGTAATAACTTTAAAATAATCGATTTTATTATTCAGTTATTTTGCCCAAATAACGCAGCTCCTTATGCTGTTGTTATTACCTTCTGCTCGGGGACCGCCCTAAAAAGGATCCTGAAAACCCCTGACCCCCTGAAATTACTCTGAAGTTCCTTGGGACCTTATTGTCCCACTTGGGGACAGTTCCTTCAGAAAATCAACCACGGATTGTTTCATAAATGCTTACAGCGGCTTTTGAAGAAAACTAAGTTCTCTTCCAGAAATTTCTCCAAGCAAATCTTCTACAGACTCCTTAGAAAATCTTAAAAAGATTTCTTCAGAAATTCTTCCAGGGATTATTTTAGAAAATGTCCTGAAGGTTCCTTTAAAAATTCCTAATGAGATTTCTCCACAAATTTTCCAAGCCCAAGAAAATCTTTTATGAATTATTTTCAAAACTCCATGGGTGTCCTTTAAAAATCATTTAGGGATTCAGTCTTAAAAACTACCGAAGGTTCTTACAAAAACCCCTCCAGCGATTTTTTTTTTCAATTTTTCCAGGGATACCTCAAAAAAAAAATCTATAAGGGTTCCTTTAGATATTCCCTCATAAATTCCTCCAAACATTCTTTTTGGTAGATTTTTATGGATTTTTTTTCTGAAACTCCACCAGCAAGTACTTCAGAAATACCTCTAAGAATTCGTTTACGAAATCATCGGAAATCTCTTAAAAGATTCCCTCATAATTTCGTACAGGGATATCTTTAGAATTTTTTTTAAAGATTCTTTAATAAATTCCAATAGTGGTTTCTTCAGAAAATTTTCCAGTTATTTCTTAAGAACGATTTTCAAAAATTCGTTCAGGTATATCTTCAGGAAGTCCACCAGAGGTTTGTTCACAACTTGCTCTAGGGAATTCATAGAAAATTTCCACATGAAAGTGTACAGACATTTCTTCAGGAACTTATCCAGAAAATTTTGCAGGAATTCTTCTAAAGAGTCTTGCACTATTACTTCCAGTAATTCAGACAGTAATTCTTCTAGAGATTCCATCAGGGTTTCCTCGAGAGATTTCTCCATATTACCCCAAAAAGTTATCCTCTTAGGATAACTCTAATAATTTCTCCACGGATTCTTTAGGAAATTTATTCAAAAGCATATTTCCCAGAAAATTCTAAGAAAATTTCTTTTAAAAGATTTTTCTAGGAATCTTTGCAGACACTTATGTGTGCGTTTCTCCAGGTATACAAGTTTTTTTTATTGGGCCATATATTTCTCCGAGAATACTGTCAGAAAATCCTCTAAGAATGTTATTGAAGGATTTCTCCAGTAATTTTCCCACAAATTCCCCATGTTTTTTAAGGAATCCTCTCAAGGGTTTCCAGAGAAGTTTCTTCAGATATTTCTCCAGGAAGTTCTCAAGAAATTCCTCCTAGGATTCGTTCAAGAATTTCCCTAGGATTTCTTCGGATATCCCTCCAGAGATTCATTTCAAAATGCTTCCTATGATTTCTACACTGAATTATTCTGAACATATTTTTCAAAAAATATTTCGGGGTTTCTTTGAGAAACTCCTGCAGGGATTTCTTCTGCCATTCTTTTGAGGAGATATTTTCATAACCAGAAACTTTTCTAGAGCTTTAGGGATTGCTTCAGGAACGTCAGCAAGGTATTTTTTCTAAAGTTTAAAAAAAAATCTGAAAATTTCTTCACAAATCCTACCGCGATTGCTTCGAAAGTGCTTGCCAAGTTTCTCCAATTTTTTTTTTTTAATTCTTCAATTATTCATGCGGAAATTCTTAAAAGGATATTTGAAAGCAATTGCTCTTGCGAATCCTTCGAAGACATCTATTGGGATGTTTCTTGTGGTATTTGTTCAGATATTCCACCAAGGAATTTTGAGAAGTTCTTCCAGAAAATCCACAAAAATAATCGAAAAAGTCTTCAACGAATCCTTGAAGGAATTTCTAATAAAAATCTCTGGAGGATAGTCATAAGGAATTCCTTAAAAAAACTCCTGGAAGTACATTGGGAAACTCCTAAAAGGAATCCTTGAAAATGTTTATGAACAAATCTTGGGCAAAAATTTTTGATGAAAAACATTATTGAATGAATGCTTAAAAGAATACATGAAGAAACACCCAAAGTTATCCCCATAATTCTCAGAAAAACAAAACATGAGAAATTTACCTTACCTTAGAGATATCTATGGTTGCGTAAAAAGGAAGATTTCGGGAGAAACTTTGCAAGAGTTATTCCAAGAAATAATTGCTAGAGATGGAGGGACTCGTGGAAAAAAATCCGTAGATTTCTGAAGGAATATCTTGAAAAAAGGCCGCAGAAATCGCAAACAAAGGTACTGCCAAGAAATCGCTCAATAAATTGCTGAGGGATCACTGGAGGATTTTCTGAAGGAATCTTGAAAGTTCTCCTAGAGAAACCTCTGAAGAAATTCTCAGATAAAAATCTTATACAATTTGTAAAGAGTTTTACACAAAGATCCCTAAACTACTATCTGGAGAAATTTATGGAGGAAATATTGCAGTGACAATAAAAAAAAATCTGGAGAAATTCTTCGACAACCAGTGAAATAGAAAAAAATAATTTTGGAGGAATCTATGATACCTGGAAGAACTGGAAGAATCTATGACACCTGGAAGAACTGGAGAACCCTCTGCAGGCATTCTTAGAACAATTTCTTTAAAAGTTCTTGAAAAATTCTGTGGAATATATTGTGGAGTAATTTCTGCAGGCATTATTGAAAGTATCTTCAGTAAAAAAATGGAAAGAATCCCTGAAGCAAGGCGAAAAAATCCAAAGCAATGCCAGGAGGAATACCTTAACCTTCCGTAACTCGCGCGGTTGACTACCTGCGTCAGCACCACGCTAATGCTGAGTACAAAAAGCGAGATTTTTTCAACGTGTTGTACAAAATACAACAGCGCGATCGTTCGAGGGTTAAGGAACTATTGGAGAAATCCGTGAAAGAACTTCCACAAAGATCTCTTGAGAGTTGAAAGAGTATCTCTTGAAATTGCATCATTTGAAGTAACATTTGGAGGAACTTCTAGAAAGACCTCCTTGAAAACTCCCTAGAAGAATTTCTTGATAAATTTCTGAAATATTTTTTTGAGAAATCGCAAAGAAAAACTCCTGCAACATATTCCGACAACATTACATACAACATACATAAGGGAATACAAGCATGAACTTATGTAGCAATCCTTTAGGGAATTTTCCATAGAATCCTTTAAGTTATTCCAGGAGGAATTCCGGAAGAAAATTCTGAGGAAACCCGTGAACCCGTAAAGAAGACTTTTTTTGAGAAAATTCTTGAGAAACCCCTGAAAAGTGCCAAGGTAAATTCCTGAAAGAATCTCTGGAGATTTTTTTTGAAAAAATCCATGCTATGTAACATAAACACACTACGAGAATTTGGAAAGTCCACCTGTGGGTGAGTCGCCATGTGAATACATGAGTTTGAAATAGTATTTTACAGTTTGACCAAGATTTTTACAAGAATTCAATAGGAGAATGAGCTCTCGAGAATGGAGAAAATGGATCATCTACACAAAAATATTCCGGTATTTATGTTAATTCTGCTTCTTTCATGACCACACTAGCTCGCTTTTGAAAAAAGATAAGAATAACATACACCGAACCGTCGTCTGAAGACGCGGTTGTGGTCAAAGGGGTTCGTTTGATAGTGTTTCGTACAGTCGTTTGATCACTGGCATTGCGAATGTACTGTAGACTGTAATCGCTAACAAAACTGGCCCAACATATCTACAAGTGTTTCTTCGGAGATTTCTTAAGTACCTCTTCCTGTTTCTTTACTTTTCCAGGTTACTATTAGATTTCCGTATGCATCCTGACAGAAGGTCCAGAAGATCCAAAGGGCTCAGGAAACACATAAAACCCTGAATACTCCGTTGATGTAAAACACCCAGAAAACCTTGACGACCTATAAAGACGCGGAAGACCCAAAAAGACCCAGAAAGCCCAAAGAAAAAGAAGACCCAGTGTTCTGTGAAGAAGCAGGCTTTGTCCTAGTTGGGCCGTTGCACCGAGAAGAGGAGAAAGGATGATCTTCTGTTTTGTATTGGGTCTTCTTAATCAGCTGTACCACCTGGGTATTCTGGGTCTTTTAGACCTCCTGGATCTTCTGAGTTTTCTTGGTCTTCTGGATCTTCTGGTTTCTCTGATTCTTCTGGGTCTTCCAGGTTTTCTGGGTCTTCTAGATCTACTGGATCTTGTGGGTCTTCTGAGTGCTATGGGTCTTGTGGGTCTTCTGATTCTTCTTGTCTTTTGGGTCTTTCGGTTCTTCTTGTCTTCTGGGTCTTCTGGAACCTCGAGTCTTCTGGGTCTTTAGGGTCTTTTGAGTCTTCTGGATCTTCAGGGTCCTCTGGTTCCTTTAGCTGCTCTGGGACTTCTGGGTCTTCTTGTCTTCTTGGTCTTCTGGTTCTTCTGGGTCTCCTGGGAAGGGAGGGAAGTCCTTTTCAGATTCCGGAAAGAATCCCATTTGGCTTCCGGTAGGAGAATTTTGCCATGGAGCAGGACAGGATTCCGGTGGAAATGCTCAAAGATTCCGAAGGAACTGCTACTGTTTGAGTTTAAGTTTGAGTTTCAGCGGAAATCTCAGAAGATGTATAGGGAATCTGGTAAGGATTCCAGGGGATATCCTCCCATGATAACGGAATAGTTCTTTTAAAATTCTGTGGGAAACTTTTCCCGCATTCGGCATTCTGTAACGGAATTCGTTCCTGTATCTAGTTTAAATTTGGAATTCCTCTTTCACTCGCGAATTGAAACATGTCATATTGATATCAACATTTCTAAATATAAAATACCATTTTTTTTTAATCATAAGAATAAAATTTACAATTATAATGATCTTGAATCCCTGTGGGAATCCCTATAGAAATCCCTGAGAAAATTTCTGGAGGAATGACTTAGGGAATACGCAGCGAAATCAGTAAGGAAATTTCTGGAAGAATATCTGAGTAAATTCCAAGAGGAATTTCGGAGAGAATTTCCAAAGAGCTCTCTCTGAGAGTAGGATTTGTTAAAAGGAATTTCTAGAGGATTTTCAGCGAGAATTCCTGGAGAAGTCCTCGTAGGAAGTTCCAAAGGAGTCTATGGAATATTTTCCTGAGGGAATACCTGGAGGAATCCTTGGAAAAATGCCTGAGAGAATCCCAAATAAAATTTCTGAAATAATCCCTGAGGAAGTTCTGGAAGAAAAATTCGAGAAGTTTCTGGGAGAGTCCCTGAAAATTTTCTTGGAGAAATCCTTGCAGAAAATTCTGAAGGAATAGAAATCTCTTATGTAATTTTGGAAGAAATTCATTGAGGAATTTCCGGTGTAATGCTTGTGGAAATTCCTTCAGGAATCCCTGAAAAAAATCCTGGAAAAATACCTGAGAGAATACCTGCGGGGATGACTTACGGATAATATATAGATATCTGAGAGAATTCGTAGACTTTTAGGAAATATTTTAAGGGATTCATAGAGGAATATTTTCAAAAGTTTCTGAAGGAATCCTGGAGGGGATTCTTGAAGAAATCGTTTATGGAATTTTGGAAGGAATCCGTGGAAAAAAATATAATGGAGTTCTTTAGGAAATTCCTGGAGTAATGACTAGTAAAACTCCGAAAGGAACTACGGAGTAAATTCATGATTCTTGAAAAGTTTTTAGTTGAATGTTGGAAAGAATTGACATAGACGTTCTGGGAAGAATTCCTATGGCTGGAGTTCCTCAAGAAAATTTGTGGGAATGAAAATAAACAAGAAATTTCTGAAAGAATTCCTAAAGGAGTTCCAAAAAAATCCGAAGGTATTCTTGAAAAAATGTTAAAGAAATCCCTGACGAAAATAGTAATTGGATGAGGGAATTCCCTTAGTATTTTTGGATGAATCACCAGAATTCCTGGACTCAGTCCAGAGTTGCTCTAGGAATTTTGTCCAGAGATTCTTCAAGAACTCCGTCCGGAATTCCTCCAAGACTTCCGCCCGGAATTTCTCCAGAAATTCCATTCGGAGTTCCTCCAAGAAACTATTTTGAAATGCTTTTAATACTTTCTTCCAGAGTTCTTTCAGGAGTTCAGTCCGGAATTTCTTCAGGAGTGTCGTTCGCAGGTCGTCCAGGAATTCCTGCCTGAAGTTCCTCTAGTAATTCCTTCCGGAGTTCCTCCAGGATTTTTTTCGAATCGTTCCCAAAACTTCTTTCCAAAGGTGCTTCAAAAATTTCCTTCGAAAATTCTCCAGGAATTCTGGACGGACCTAGTCCAGGACTTTCTCCCGGAGTTCATCCAAGAATTCCGTCCGAAATTTCTTTCAGAATTCTTCCAGTACTTCCTTACAGAGTTCTCCAAGGACCCCGTTTGGAATTACTACAGAATTTTAGTTCAAAGTTCCTTCCGGAATTTCATTCTGAGTTCCTCCGGCAGGGTGTCTACTCGTTTGCAAAAATAAAATTCCCTGATTTTTCCAGATTTTTTCCAGGTCTTAGAAAATAGTTCCAGGTTCACATAACAACCACTCCCATGATTTGAACGAACCATCAAATTTGCCATATTCGAAGCACATAAATTTGCTGAATTTTGTTAGAAGAAATCTGCAGCTATTTAACGACAACCTTCTTGAATTCTCAATTCAACCTTGCACCAGAAATCTAGATGCACAAATCTCAAAAAATAAACTTGCAACGATAATGTAATTTTTATTTTTATCTTGCTCACTTCTAAACAGCTTAAAATTAGAATAGGGGCTGTCCATTAATTACGTAAGGGTTTTTGGGGGGAGGGGGGGTTCGAGAAATCTTATGAGCCATACAAAAATATTTGGGTTCTCATACAAAAAATCTTACAAGAGGGGGAGGGGGTGTCGAAAAATCGTAAAATTTCCCTTACATAATAAATGGACAGCCCCATATCCGGCGTGCTGGTTTAGGTTATTATGATATTTCTCCATCTTAAATCGAGAAGGTACAAAAGCCATATTGGTATTCTAACGGATTTGGGTTGGAAATCTAGTAGAAAAATTTAAAAGTAAATAGAGAGCTTTCTGCAACATTTCAGTAGACACTGTCGACGTTCATGAAAACAATCCTTAACAAGTCTGATATTAAAATTATTTGAAAAGACTACTGATTAAAAAAAAATCACTTAGAGTATTCTACATTCCACCAAACTATGTACTTTTTTTAATATTTTCTGAAAAAAACCTCTAAACTATTATTTAAAACTACTCCTTTTCTTCAAGCAGATAACTAATCATTCATTTAAGGGATGATAATACGACTCACTCCTATCATCATTATCATGGTTAATAAGAAGTGCACTCCTAAGATATTTTTTTAAAGTTTGTTCCAAGATTTTTTTTTTATTCTGGTAGAGATATGTTAAGATTTCCATCAGACATTTTTCCGGGACTTCTGGTTGTCCATTCGATCCTTTGTAAAGGCTGGAGTACAGTTTAACCCTCTAATACCCAAATTTTTGATTTTGATCTAAATATCATTTTTCGTCATCTAAAATCGATTTAAACATGTTTTGGAAGATGATTCTTTTTAATTCTCGATTTCGTGAATTTCAGTTTTTGATTTTTCTAATTTTTATTTTTGAACATCTCCACAGTTTTATATTTTTCCTGGAAGCCTATTTGGGGTACGTATTTTTTGAGATGAAAACATGTTGAGATTTTATGATTATTGTTGAAATATTTTTATTTTAAATTTTTTTAATTGAAAATTTTATTTTCCGTGTAATTTTAAGGAAAATAATTTTAGAGTGTATTCGATTCCCTTAAAGAATAAAACTAGGATAGAATGATTTGGGAAAAATTTAAAATATGTTAATTGTAGCGATTCAATACAAAATAAACAATGACTTCTAGAAGGTGACTAAAACATCAATTTTTCAATGATTTTTAAAAAATGTAAATATTCTTTAAAAGACACCAATAACCATTTTGAGATATACAAAACAGCCCTAAACATCAGCCAAAAATATAAAAATATTGATTTTTCACGAAACAAAAATTACAAAAATGCTCAAACTATACCCCGTCTAAAGGCGGGATTGGCTATTAGAGGGTTAAAAATTTCCTCAGATGTGTCAGTTGAGTACGGTTTTCATAGTTGTTTCAGCGAATAAACACATAATTGAAGGAGTATACTCAAAGGGTTTATGTTCTTCTTTTATACGCAAACCTGGTTGTTGGGTGTTCCACGGCTAACTTGGCGGTAATTTAAAAAAGTTTCCGTAGTAATTCCGTCAGAAGTTCCTCCAGGATTTTTTTCCAGGAATTTTGTCCGGATTTTCTCCAGGGATTTCGTCCGGAGTTCCACCGGAAATTCCTTCAAAAGTCCCGCTAAAAATATCTTTTAGTGTGATTTCAGGAATATCAGCGAATTCCTCAAGGATATCTCCGGATTATCTCCGGCAACAGTGAAGGGAATTTCTTGTGGACTGACTGAGATTTCTGCAGGAACCCCAGAGGTAAATTTTGTAAACAGTTCCAAAACTATTCCTGGAGAAAATATTTCCAGAGAAATTTCTCGGAAGAAGTGCGGATGGATTTTTGAAGGAATTTGACAAATGAATCCAGCACGAACTCTGGAAGAGAGTTCTGAAAGCACTCCAGATGATATTCCTAAATAAACTTCGGAAGAAATTGCATAAACAACTTCGGAAGGAAATGCTGTAGGAATTCCAGGAAAAGTGTTGGTAGCACTTCGGAAGCAAGTCCTGGAGTATACAAGTGCTCCGACAAACACAATCTGAAAACCACTGTGTTCCTCGATTCCGACGGACGGTTTCAACTCGTTCCGGCCGTGTGGTAGCGTGCAGGCAGGTAGGTGGAAAATCCTCGCGCTTAGTGCTAACTGCTGCTAGACTAGGTAGAGATAGGAGAGAGTACCGGCAACGAGTGCGCTGGTGGTATCGTTGTGTGCGGCTTATATTCGTATTACCCTTCTACTTAGCAAAGAATTGCGGTTGAAAAAGGCACCAAAGTTTTGAGATTCATAACTTTGCTTTTATGGCAGAAGCTGAGTAGCTCTGTGCGAGCCGGTGATGCTCTGGTAACAGTTTTCAGGACGAATTGCACGCCACGCCACGGAACGTCGACGTTGGTCTTGATATATTTTCGCTGGCAATCCAGCGAGAAAAAAAAACGAAGAAGCGAAAGGCTTTTAGCGCGGATTACTTGGCCGTGGAACCTGGGTGTGTAGTGGATAAAAGAAGGAAGGGATTTGCCAAAAGAAGTTTTACTGAAGCGAAATTCAACTTTTTCATTTCCGCCCGTTCACCTTTTCGATAGAACTAGCCTCCAAGGCTTCCAAGGCAATGTGTAATGTTTTGTTACATTCAAGTTGGGTGGCCCGCTTAAGAGTCGAGTGCCAATGGGTGGTGGTGGCACACCTTCTTCCTGTAGAATAGGGTCCTTCAGAGCGATAATTAGCTTCATCCTCCTCTGAGAGGAGGCTGTTGCCTGCCTACCTGCCTGCCACTGCCACCCAGCTAGCCAGTCAAGCGCGGTAATAACTTAATAATCCCGGCCTGCAATTATGACACATCCCTATAATTATTCATCCTGGGCGAAGTCGTTGCCACCTGCGGGGTTGCGCTACTTCTATAAGTAGTGCCAGCAGAAGATGGTGATGATGAAGATGGTAATGATGCGGCAGCAGGTAGCCTCCCAGCGCTATTCAGGTCAAAAGGTGCGCCTTTGCTGCTTTTCCCATTTCATATATTTTTTTTTATGCATTCATTCATTTTACTTCAAGAAAGGATGCTCTTTTGTATTGAGATTTTCTTTCTTTCGGGAATGCTTTTTCATTCCGATGGATATTACTGTTACTGTTTCTTGTTGAATTGCATGATATTTCATAACTTCTACTAGAAATTCCAATGCGCTTTAAGCTAAAACGGGCTTGGTGGTCAAGTGGCTACCGCTTTTGATACGTATGCAAAAGGTTCTGGGTTCAATCCCTGACCCGTCCCTTTCCTCCTACTTTGTATCTTTTCATATATGTACTTTCTCCCTCCTATCTACATATACAACTCATGTATTCACATGTTCATAGCCATCGCTAGAACCAGAAACGGGTTGAGAAAGCCGTTTCCCTTCCTTCCAATCTTTCACAGCACAGTGTCAATCTATCATATAACGACTAAGAGTTATGCAATCATGCGAACTGTGCCGCACAGCTTCAGAATAATAATAATAAACAAAAAAAAATCTATCATCTTACGCCTGGCATCCACGCACCAATGTGTGAATCCTCTGCCAACCATATACCACCAATACATGATATTCGCATGAGTTTGTGCAGATGCAGAGGTATATTCGGCCTGATGTGGATACAAATGTTTGCAATCATCACTTCTTCCCCCTTCCCCACATTGCCCTGCATCATGACGTGACCTAAAATAGAAGATCACCTACGCTCACACACTGAAGAAGCCTGCTTGTCCCCATTGGTTTCTTGTGTGAGTGTAGCTGGTCTGGCGATACTGGAGTAGCATACACGGGTGGTCAATCAAGCTTAAGCTCAAGCTTAAGCTGCGAAAACCATGTTTGGGAAACGATACTACTTCGTCTTCTTACGTATATTTAAGACATACTGGCTGACTGGTAGAGTCGGGAAAGGACAATAAATCAATTGTTTGCTAAAAGTATATTTTTAAAGGAAGTTAATAAGTTAAAACAAATACCAGTTTGTTTATCAAAGTAATCAGCTGTCTTTTTTTTATTGTAAAAATCAGCTAGTTCAACTTTCTGGCGGCATTACTCCCTGAATTCACTAAAGAATACCTTGAAACTTAGTAAATGGGCCGTCTGGTTTGTGTTGGCTTACCTGAAATAAGATAAAGAAAAAAAAACCCGATTTAATCCACCTATGGTGAACAGAACCCTTCTTACCCTTATTAAAATTATTGTTGTATTTGTATTTAACATATTTATTTTGTGTAATTGATCAAAAGTTCTAGAAAATATTGTGGATTTGGCATCTAGTGGATTGGATTCCAACATAGCATCATGGACAATGGACTAATCACCAGAAATGCCAGACACCTCCTAGAATCTTGTATGGAATGTTTAAGAAATAGCTTACATATTCTGTAATATTGTATCTTTTGTTAACTGCCAAAAGATCTTGAATCGATAAACAAATGGGTAAGAAAATCAGCGAGATACACTTTGTCTAATCGGTCGATTAAATTAGCTCCGAAGTACTTGGTATTCATGGTTATGGTGTAGAAAGGACAAAAATGATATATCTACTTAGTTAATCAGTTTTGCCATTAGCTAGTTATTTTGGCTGTCCGGTTCTTGCATTTTTCCCACAATATATAAATTCAAAGCTCTCATTTAACATATTGTTAGTTTTCATAGAATTCCTGTGTATTTGTAATTTGTTATTTATAATTTTGTTGAAAACAATAACCTGCTAGTATACACTTTGTATGTGGTCGGCATTATTTATTGAAAAATAATTTCCCATAGACTGGTCAAAAACTCATGCAAGATATCAAGTGAATATGTATAATAATAAATAAAAAAGAATTTATTGAAATACTCTTCGAAAGATATCTCGGTAACCAAATGTTCAATCGAAATAAAATTTCAGGGTCTTTTACAAGGATACTGTAGCTTTCATTTAATGCTTAGAGAACCCAAATCGGTTGACAGACGGCTGAGATATTTGTTATGGTACCCTTGGTCAAAAATCTCTCAAAAAGTTAACCTGTATTACTCCCAAGTACTCATTGAAAGATACATATCTCGGTATCCAAATGTCCAATCCTAATGAAATTGTATAGGGTTCTACTAGAATGTTGTAGCTTTCATTTGGTGCCAGGAGAACCGAAATCGGATGACAGATCGGATATTTATTATGATACACTTGGTCAAAAATCTCAAAGGATTTAGTTGTATAAATCCTAAGTACTCTTCGAAAGATATCTCTGTAACCAAATGTCCAATCGAAATAAAATTTCTGGGCGATCTACTAGGATGCTGTAGCTTTCATTTGGTGCCAAGAGAACCCAAATCAATTGACAAACGGCCGAAATATTTATTATGATACACTTGGTCAAAAATCTTAAGAAGTTTAGATGTATGACTCATAAGTACTCTTCGAGAGATATCTCGGTAACCAAACGTCCAATCGAAAAAAAAAATTCAATAGCGTTCTACTAGGATGTAGTAGCTTTCATTTGCTTCCAAGAGAACTCAAATCGGTTGACAGACGGCTGAGAAACGTGCGTGGCTTTTTTTGTAACGCACATACACACATACACACATACACACACACACACACATACAGACATTTGCTCAGTTCGTCGAGCAGAGTTCATTGGTATATGAGACTCGGCCCTGCGGGCCTCGGATCGAAAGTCGGTTTTTCGAGCGATATTTATACCCTTCTTATGGGTGTAAGAAGGGTAAAAATATTAAAAAATAGGTAGTTGAAAAACAGAAAATGTATTGTACATAACTATAAAAACTAAATGCTTGTATGCTAGAAAATACGTCTTAAATATAATAATTTCAATAAGAACTCCAGTCTAATCAGCCGAAATTTCTCAAATGGAGGAAAACGAGCCTCTGGAGCCGACCTACTAATAAAAATCACCCGAAAAACGAGTATATGACCTGAAGAACCTTTTACCGATTTACACTTAAGAGGAAAGAAACCATCTTCCGTATTGAAACACTCGAAAGCATTTTTTTCGCTCAAATTTCAATTAACCGTAATACAAATTTATCTCTGCACTCTACTTACTCTAGATAAGAGTGACATAATTTTCATTAAAAGCTTTATGGTCCATGTCATATTATTTTTATTAAACGCTACAATTATTTCTTTTAAAATTTTCAGAAGAATTTCAAAGGAATATACTTCAGATTATTTTATTACAAACATAAATATTTGCATAAGTTTTTATTTCATTTCTGAAAAAAAATTCATGGACACGAAATAGGTTTTTCCATTTTTTTTTAGTTTTTGACGCATCTGAAGTAATTTTGAGCGTATTTTCTTATATATTTTCGGGTGTATTTTTACATCGAATTCTGGGTAAAATTATTGCGTTTACAGAGTGGCTATAGACTAAAGTACCCATTTCGACAAATTGAGCAAATATTTGAAGGGACACAACGTATACTAGCAAAATTAGCAGAACTGGAAGGTGTTTTCCAACGGTTTGCAAACTTTGTTGCATCCAAAAAGTGAACAAAAAAAAATAGCGCATCTTAACTAAGATTTCATAGTTCATTGTCGAACCCGTAAAAGTCATCAACCTTAGCTTTGGTTTCAACCAGGGTTGGTAACCATCTGTTTCGTCACCGACCAAAGACGAAAAATTAAAAAAAGTTCGTCTGCAAATAAAACTCCGTCACTTGCATCATCATCAGCGACCGACAAAGAAATCACGACGACGATGAACCGAAAATAAAGCAGGGAGCTATAGTTTTTGTCATTCTCTTTTGTCTCCTTTTGCAACGACGAAAAACGAACATGTTTTCGTCACATGGCATCCGATTGCAGACGAAAGGCGAACCAGTCTAGCTTTTATCGACGATTTAGCCTCGGTCTTTCGGAGCTGTTGAATTGGCTCTGATGGTATGCTTGTTGTGTTGCCAAACTGAAGGTTTTTGGTTCGATTCCGAATGAAGGCGTGTTTCATTTGTGCATTTTTTTTTTTTCTGATCAGCCATTCCCGTGAGGCTGATTATTCGTTCGCCTGACCTGTTCGGTGCAAACCACTCAACGAAAATGCCAATAAAGAGAAACGGCAAAACTGTTTCGTCACGACCAGCAAACTGATTGACGCTGTTTGAAGAGAAATATTCAAGAGCTGTTGACTCAGTGACGAAAACTTTTCATTACCCGTTGTCGTCAGTGATTATGCTTCAGCTCCGATGACTATTACCAACCCTGGTTTCAACAATGAATTAGATTTAATTTTGTGGAGCCTCATGGCCCTGCGGTTAGCGTCACCAAGCGTATAACCGTACTATGCCATGGGGTGAGGGTTCAAGTCTCGCTTCGGGTGTGAAACTTTTCGCCAGAACTGTTTTTTTAATATCCACTGGTGCTCTTAATATGCAGTCATTCCATAGAAAAACGATATAGTGCAGCTCCGATTGTCGTGAAACTTGGTGGGTTCGAAGTTCTTCGTAAATAATTAGACCCGTATTTTTTTTTTATTTTGTCATTAGGGTGACCAATTTTCAGATAGGGAGGTCCTAAAAATCAAGGTTTTTAAAAACTTTTTTTTTTAAAAAATCATAACTTTTGAACCAGTTGACCGATTTAAAACTTCTTTTTTATCTAAAAGCTATTGAATTCTAGTTTTCAGGAAAAAAAACGTTGAGCAGGGCAAATTGCGTTTTTGTGTAAGAAATTTGCAAATATATTAGTTTTTTTTTACGTTTTCATGGTTTCGGGACCAAAGAGGTACCCTGATTTTATTTTTTTTTTTATCAGAAAACTCAGAAAATTTGGCGTAACATATAAAAAAAATCATAGATGTTTGTTTTTTAGTTTTCGAGATATATGAAATTTTGAAAATAAACGGCCAAATTAACCCATATAAAACTTTTTTTTTTCAATTTGATTATATTTTGAATCCATACATGTATATATGGATACTAAAAAGATCAGGAATCACTCAAAAAAGCATGAAGTTTTACAATATCAAGCAATTTTAGAGCAGCTAGTATTAAAATATATGACTCTCGATATTCAAAAAATCATATCTCAAAAACTAAAAAACATACATCACTGATTTTATGATATGTTACGCCAAATTGCCATGAATACGAATCGAATTATCCAGATCAGTTCATCCGTTCGTGAGTTTTGTTGCCTCAAAGGGGCTTCAAACTCATTTTTATATAAATAGATGTGTCTTGGTTTTGAATCACATTCATTTTTACATGGTTTATTTGAAAAGAACGTCTAAATTGTGCAGCAAGTAGCTCATGCCAGAAACTTGAATACTTTGGGTTCCATTTCTCGAAATGCGAGGCATCCAATAGCCAGAATAGAGTCCACAAGATATTGGGAGCTATTAGAAGACGTGATAGCTGTAAACTCTGTGATTTAAGCAGTGATACCATCATATTTCATCAGAACAATACTTAAACACGTGATTTTTTCAAGGTTTGCGGTAATTTTTTTTTCTGATAAAAATTCTGTTTTCCGATTTTTTTTAGCTGCGCTATTTATGATACTTTGAATAGAATCATTTAAAACAAACACTTCAGAATAACTGCAAAAAATCTAAATTTAGAAACTTTTTCAATATTATGACACATTTATACAAAATATTTACACGTTGAATAAATATGGTACCACTTTTCAAAACGTTCCAATTCATGATTTACGGGTCGGTCTATAATTAAGTAGGGTTGCCTTAATATTATTGCATTGGAAATGTTTAAAAATTTGATAGTTTTTATCATGTCATTCTGAAAATTATACAATTCAGCTATACAAATGTCTAGGCAAGGTTTCTATTTTTCTTATAACTTAATAATATATTGTTTTTTTCCCTGAGCTAATGCAAAAAACAAAAAAAAAGAACATAAAATTATTACAGTTAAGAAAAAAAATAGAAAAAATAAG
Organism: Aedes albopictus; assembly: GCF_035046485.1. NCBI lineage: Eukaryota > Metazoa > Arthropoda > Insecta > Diptera > Culicidae > Aedes > Aedes albopictus. Next base: position 42,699,553 of record NC_085136.1, read on the forward strand.
CCTCGACTAATCGAATGTCTACCACTAATGTATGCAGAGCGCACGCACTGTATAAAAAAAAATGTGTGTTCACTAATGCATGTACGATTTTTACGCGGGAATGTAACACAAAATCTGGTAATCGTTGTCAGGAATTTGCATTCTCGAAATGACTTTTCTTTCCACAAAACTCATCCAGAATCGAGCAATCCGAACCAGGCGATACGGATTATTTCCCTTACCACGAATTGTGTTTGCTGAAATCCCTAATGCCACCACATTGACGGGACATAGAAAGAGCGAGAAAGAGAAAGAACCAAAAAAAAAACTTCATTAAATTCAATCCAATGAGATGATCCACACACAGCTACAGGCCACCACGTTTAATCCAGACGTGTGGCGGCAATTTTTTTATGTGTCCACATTAGAGGAAATAAGTGAAACCAGACACTGATGGTTCCCGAAAAAACTGACACCACTTATGTAGGGGGCTACCGCGCACAGACCTCAGGAGCGGAGCAATTCTATAGCAACAACGGTTGTGCCACTGCGGTTTCCATTCGGTCGGACGGAACATAAAGCGCTTCTTTCTTCTCGGAGCTCGACGATTTGGTGCCCGAGTATGGGAAGGAAGCAATTTTCCTCAATCATTCTATTATAATAGAATAGTTTAGGAGAGTTGAATACAGTCAGATTTTTTTAGGGGATCCGTACCGCGTAAAAAAAACTCAGTTCAAAATTCAAAAAACCGCGTAAAAAAGTCTCACTATTTCTCGACGAATCATGCAAAAATAAAACGATGAAATTTTTTTGTATGGTAAAACCGCGTAAAAAAGACCTGACTGTACACTCAGAAATTATTCAAACCAAAAATAAAATTTTCCATGCAAAAAAAAATAAATCAAAATATTTTAACCCTTTAATGTCCATTTTTTATTTTGATCTGAATATAATTTTTAGATTTTTTTTAATTCGCAATTTTGTGAATTTGGTATTCGATTTTTCTATTTTTTTTTACATGCCTACACTTTTATAGTTTTCCTGGAGCCAATTTGGAATACCAATTTTTTAAGACGAAAACATTTTGAGATTTAATGATTATTGCTAAAATATTATTTTTTTTTCATGGAAAACTCTATTTTTCGTGTACCTAACTTTGAGAAAAATAATTTTAGAGCTTATTCAATTTCCCTCAACTCTTCTGAATGAATGATTAAAAAAAATATAATTGAAATTAAAAATTTGTTTATAAAAGGGCTAAGATAGTTTTGTATTCGAACCTCGGTCTTCATTCACGATTATTTATTTTCCTCATACACCGAACAACATGAAACATAATTTGAAACTTCGGTTCCTCATTTTGTTCATGTTTTATCATTATCATTAGCTCGAGTGGTAAGGCAACCGTAGAACCGCAGAACAGTGAACGTTTTTCGGGAAAAATTAAATTGAATTTATGAGCAGTGGGCTGCTTACTGACGGTCGGTCGCTCGGTCGATCCTCTTTCTTGAGCGCAAATACACCACATTCAAGACATTGTTTTTATTCCACCGGGAACGCGACACACGCACGCCCTAAGCATGAGGAGCGCGAAAACTCAATTAGAAGTAACTAGTCGACAGTCGTTGGTTTTCCAGAACTTTTACGGTACTTCGGTTCTCGGAGGCATTCGTGGCATGGGATGCATTTTAAAATTTTGGGAAGGAGAAGGAGGAAGTACGCGTGCACCGTATCACATAATGGCATCTATTTAGATTTTGGAATTGTTTTTGATCTAGAGAACTTGCCGAAGCGGAGAAATGCGGCGGTGTTGGCTATATATTATGTGAAGTTGTGTATGGGGTAGAATTTTTCTAATCTACAACAACACGTGCAAGGCCTGTTGACTAAACAATTATTAGACTTAAAACAATCATATGTATTGTTGTCTCTAGAGAATTGTTTATCCATTGAAGTTGAGTTCATTCATTTGTGATGCTGATTTGAGCGATATGCTTATTGCATGATACAATATTAGTTTTTGGTGAAAATCCGAAAACTTTTTCCTTAACCCACTAATACCGAACCCCTCACCTTAAGACGTTATAAATATACTTTGAGCATTTCTGTATTTTTTTTTCTCTCTAAGGCAACCAAAACTTTTATAAATTTGGCAGATATTTGGGGGTATATCTCAAAATAGTTTTTGATACCTTTCAAAGCGTATATATTTTTTTTGAAAATCATTGAAAGATTTATATTTTTTCACCTATCAGAAATCATTGTTTCTTTTGTATTGAATCGCAACAATGAACATATTTTTATTTTTTCCAATCATTCTACTATAGTTAAAAACTTCAGGGGAGTTAAATACTCTCTAAAATTATTTTTCTATAAAATTTCGAAGAAAATAAATTTTCCGTGAAAAAAATAAAAATAAATATATTTTAACAATAATCATAAAATCGTTTTTATCTTAAAACAATGGTATCCCAAATAGGCATCCAGAAAAAATATAAAAGTGTAGGGATGTTCAAAAACAAACATTTGAAAAATCAAATACTAAAATTCACAAAATCACGAATTTAAAAGAATCACCTCCAAAAACATGTTTCAATCGACTTTAGATGACGAAAAATTATAGGATGACAAAAAGTATTATCGGCAAGAAAGTCGGCAAACTCTGAGATGAACATGTTTAAAAAAAACTTAGGACGAAGAGAACAAAACTGCCGGAAAACCGTAAGTTCACCTATTTAAATGGAAATTAAATTAGTATTAGTGGGTTAATTTGAAGCTAAGTCACACAGTTTTTAGAAATGCAAATCAGCTCTTGGTTTGTGTACAGTTGTAATTACGGATGACTTGTGAAACCAATTCATTGCATGGATTCTGAGCATTTCTACCGAAAATGATGATTTTTTAATTTTAATTTTCTATTGGTTTGGGACCATTTGGGCAGGGGGAAATATTTTGGGCACTTGCTGTTATAAACTCAGTCAATTTTGAACTTGACTTTTGGAACATGATCAGATAGGGTCTGGGACCATTTGGGCAGGAGCACCTATTTTGGGCACTTGCTGCTACAACTCAGTCAATTTCAAACCGATTGACTTCAATTTTTGTACACGGCTAGATACTGTGCCTAGCTGATTGTATCTCAAAAATCAAGCCAATCGGTGAAAATTGACTGAGTTATAGCAGCAAGTGCCCAAAATAGGTGCTCCTGCCCAAATGGTCCCAGACCCTACATACAGTATCAATCCATGTAAAAATTCAAGTCAATCGGTTTAAAATTGATAGAGTGATCACAGCAAGTGCCCAAAATAGTCCCTTTTGCCCAAATGGTTCCAAACTTAGATGGATTTTCTTCTCAAATTCTGCACAAGCATTTTTCATGACAGCGTTTCTCAAACTATAGATCGCGACCCACTGGTTTTGTTATAAATGATTTGCTCAACTTATGTCTAATGATATTGTCAGCCATTTTCGAAATTTGCAAACACTCTCTTGGTAAATCGGCACAGTTTTTCTTGAAACTAGGTTTCTCCTTAGATCTTTTTTTTTTATATGAGTCCTACCAAATTAAGCAAATTTCGACAAGAACTCATCAATCAATTGGTAATCTTCTCCAGATTATCTGTATATTCTTACCGAGTTTCGGTAAATCTGAAGATCAGAACAATTCCGCTGATTTTTTATACAGGTATTCGTCGATTTAGTGGACATTTCAATTTTTTAAAATCGAAATACAGGTCAAATCTAAGTACCTATTTTTTAAATATTATTTTTAATTAAATTGTATACCAAAATGTACCAAAACATATAAGCACAGCATGAAAACTGAGTTTTCAAACGGTCTTCTTCTTACGATATTTTTTTGTCTCCAAAAATATGTATGCTTGATTCAAAAGTCAAAATTTTGAGCGATTGGCATACATACTCAATAACGTTATTTGCATAAATGTCCCAAAAAATTCAAAAAGTTTAAAAAGTCATTCAGGGATTCATTTAAAAATGTGAGGATTTACCCTGGAATTCCTTTACGGATCCCTTCTGAAATTCCTCAAGGGGTTCCTTCAGAAATTTAGAGATCCGTGTCAAGTACTCGATAGAGCGTGGTTACTTGTTGTGCTATATTTGGAGTTATGGACACATTTGTTATTTGTGTTCCACTTCGCACTATTTACATGCATTCCTTATGGGATTAGCCATAACTGGTACACTATGGCGAAATAGGGTGCAAGGAAGCCGAAAAGTTAAGGAAAATGATTTATTTCTATCATAATTTGAGCAAATTGTGAGGTTTGAATGATTGCAACCATCTTTTGTGAACGTGATCTTTTGTTCTCGAATTTTTTTTTGCTGATTTGCATCATTAAAGGTTGAAAATCAACTATGGCAAATTTGAGGTACTATAGCCATAACAGGTACACTGAGCCTATAACACAGATTTTCTTCACAAAATTTGGTATGAATAGCTCCACTAATTCCAACATGATTTCTCAAAAATCATTTCAGAGAATGTTTCACAAACTTTCCCAGGGATTACTTCAGAAATTCCTATGGATATTTATTCAGAAATTTCTCTAGGCATTCGTTTGCAAGAACTCTTGGAGATTCCTTTAGAAAATCTACCAAAAATTTCGTCTAAAACATCTTTCCAAATTCTTTTCAATTCTTTTGGAAATTTGTACGAGTATTCGCTCAAAAATTCCCTCACGGAAAAACATTTCCATGGATTCAATCGAAAATTTTCTTCAGGGGTTTGTAATTCCTCATATTCTACAAATTCCACAAAGAATTATTCCAAAGCATCTTGCATGATTTACTTCTGATATTCCTCCATTGTTTTACCGAAAAAAAATACAAAAAATTTGAGAAGCAATTCCTCCAGGAATTCTCTCAAAAATTCGTTCGGAGATTCTTTCAAAAATTTCTTGAAACATTTATACAGAAATTTTTCCAGAGATTCTTTAAAAAAATTTCAGCGATGCCTTCATAAATTATTCCAGTGTTTTTCAGAAAAAGTTTCAAAAGTTCCATTAATAATTTGTACCGGGGCTACTTCGGAAGCTATTCCAAGGATTTCGCCAGAAATTCCCGCAGCAACTTCCAAACTTTTCAGAAATTTCACTAGGGATTTCTCCAGAAGTTTCACAAAGAGTTGTGTAAGAAAGTTTTGTATGAGTACCTGTAGAAATTCCTCCAGGGATTTCTTTAGAAAATCCTCTAAAGGTTTACCCTATTTTTTCGGGACTTTTCTCGATTTTTTTTTTAGAAAAATCATTCGGAAATTCCTTTAAGCATTCTCTCAAACGATCTTCCAAGGATTTATTCCAAAACTTTCTCCGAGATTTGCTTTAGAAATTGCTCCAGGGATTTTGTTTATGAAATTCTTAACTTCTGCCAGATACTCCATGGTTTTTTTTTAGAAAATGTTTCACGGATACATTAAGAAGCCAAAATTCAGAACTCCTTCAATTTTTTTTCTAAAACTTTCAAAAGAATTTTCTCCAAGGATTGCTTTAGAAATTCAACAAGAAGACCACAAAGGAAATTCCCAAGATTTTTTTGCATTTCTTTAGATATTCCTTCAAGACATTTCCCTTCTAGAAATTGCTACAAGGATTTCTTAAGAAAGTATTAGAAAATCCTCCAAGGATTTCTTCATTATTTTTTGCAAATTCTTTCAGAGATTCTTATCAGGATTCTTACGGAAAGGATTGAAGACAATTTCGCGGAGGTTCCTGCAGAAATTTCATCAGAAACTCCGCCAGGTATTCCTCCATGTATTTTCTCAGAAATTTTTCCAAGATTTCCTCCAAGCGTACCTTTTGTGATTGCTCTATGGATCCCTCCAGGAATTCTATTCAGTAGGGGATTTCATCAGGATTTTTTACCAAAAAGAGGTTTTTTCGGGTACTTCGTCAGGGGTTTCCAGGTGTTTCTTTAGGTATTCCTCCTGCAACTTCTTCAGAAAATCCATCTATGGATTCTTAAAATATTCCTGTATTTTAAGAATTTTTGTCAGGAATTCATTCAATACTTTTCCGATTTTTTTTAAATTTCTTTCTGAAATTTTTTCAGCGATACTTTTTGAAATATCTTTAGAGAAATTCCAGGGATTTCTTCAAAAGATGTTCCATGAATTCTTTCAGTTTCTACGAATTCTCGTTGCTTTCGGAAGAGTATGAGATCTACAGGATGTTGACATTGGAAGTGCCACTGTGGAGGTGAGTTTTCCCAGCGAAGCGAAAGAATTCGTAAATTTATTGGGACAACAAAGATTTCGGTAGGGCTGAGCTGCCACATAAAACCAAATCAAAATACATTTATTTGTAACACAACCCGTCAGAAATGATTAAAGATGCATGTTTATTTCAAACATGGATTGCCTTCAAAGCTAACAATTGATTTGTTCAAACAGTTTTATTTTTGTGTAAATTTGTTTGAGTTTACCCCAAATATATTTGCTTTTAACAAATTTTTTTCCGCTTGAAATTTCATTTTGACTTGAAAAAACGAAAAGAGCACTACGAGTAAAAAAAAACTTAACAAACCTTGATTGCTACGTAACGTAACCTGACAAGAAAACAATAAATTTCATAGAGCTACTAATTTCGGCACTGCAGTCTTGGGGAATTAAAACGATAGTTTTAGATTTTTCCCAACGTTTCGACTCGTATTAGAGTCTTCTTCAGGGGATAATTGTGATTAATCGTTTTTCGTTTGGATTGACATAGAAGTGTCGGTGTCTGAACTATTGAATATTGGATGTGGGATATTAAGTGAAACTTGGCGAGTTTTCACTTAGCCACCGACAGTTATATGTCAACCCAAACGAAAAATGATTAATCAGAATTATCCCCTGAAGAAGACCCTAATACGAGTCGAAACGTTGGGAAAAATCTAAAACTATCGTTTTAATTAGCCAAGACTGCAGTGCCAAAATTAGTAGCTCTATAGATCGTAACAGTCGAACTCTCTTTATCCGTACAATAAATTTCATATTTATTAAAAAAAATTAGATTTTTTTTTTTCAAAAATTGCTTATTTTATGTGCTGACGGGTTGCCGAATTCTATTGCTATCAAACGAGAGTCGCAAGGTAAAAAGGCTGAAAACCCCTGTTCCATATTGCTTTCACAGTTGTACAAAATTTTAGTACGAAAACCAGTAATCATGGTTCTCGATATTATCGAAAAATTTACCCCCCTCCAAACACTTTACCATTTTTCTCCTTTATTCAACTATTCTAACTCAATTAAATTATAAACTTTATCTGAAAAAAAAACACTAAACTACAAAGCAGTGCGAGATTATAATTAGAAATAAAAAACAAAAGGAAATCGCTAAAATGTAAACGAAATTTGCCTAATTTCCGAACGAGCAAAAAACTTCACAAGCTGTTTTATTCGCAAATTCGCTCTTTTTTTGACATCCGCCAACTCTATCGTCCCTCATCCACACAAATCCGTTCCACAATTTGGTTAAGCAAAACAGTGTTTTTACTCCTTCCTCGGTGCAAAACTTCCATCAACACCACCCCACCCCCAGACGGACGCAAGCAAACTCACTTTTTTCCGCCGGTGACCAACCATCATCATCAACCTTGTTTTTGTGCCTGTTATCACTGAGAGTCGTTAGTTTTTTGTTTGCGTCCATCCCGAAGTGACGAATAGTTCTTCCGTTTTTCTGATAGTCATCATTTAGTGGCAGTGGGTAGTAGTCGGTCGATGAATGGAATGTTTATCTTCACCGCCAACGACGACGACGACGAGACAAACTCAAATAGCAACTAAAACACATTCCCGTCTTCCACCCACGGTACGTTGTTCCTTTTTTCCACGAATAGCAACTCCAACTTAGTTGGAAAAACTGTCCCAAACAACTCTCTACGCTTGTTTGTTTCGTTGTCACACTCGAATCGTCTGCCAGCCAGCGCCAGCGTCGTCGTTTTCGTCATGGTCCTCAAGAGACTTCCATCTCGCGCAGCATCCACCAGATCCATCGTCGCTCCAGATGACCTACAGGGTAATTAGGAATACAAATAGTTCTTTTTGTGGGGAAGTTATTCGAACGGGACCATAGAATGCAGAGTTCAAGTCTCAGTAAGATGCACTGTACACATTATCTATATAGTGTAAAAAATACTGCTTAAGTCGCATATTTGTATGACGGATGCACAATTTACGTCGCATATGATGTTTTTTAAGTCATATAATACATCGTAAGAACTCTAAAGTTCAGGAGCTTTACGATTCCAGAGGGATCTTCAGTTTGGCTTTTTATTCCGCATTTGATATTTGTTATGTACTTGTCCTGTGGCTTAGTTTGTTAAAGCACCGGTCTACAGAATTCGGAGTCGTGGGTTCAAATCCCACTAGAACGCGTTTTTTTTAAACAAATTTCATCTCTAAATTTGCCAATTCGGTGCCTTTTAATTACACGTTTTCCTGTATGGTACTTCATCTTCGTTTGGCGTAACGCCCCCACTAGAGTAAAGCCTGTTTCTCAGCTAGTAGACGAGTAGCTTCCTCTGCCAATGGCCATTTTGCATGTGTGTATATTGTATGGCAGCCAACATTGACCAAATCAACGGCCCCAAAAACCATTTTCCGCTCCCTTGCCGAACGCCGGAGGGGTGTTGTGCCACTCAACACATTGAACAGGAGACGAACGAAAGTTTTTCTCAATGTGCTCGTTTGTTCGTTTGTCAGTCCCGGCTTCGCTGTCGAGTCCCATCACCTGGGAATAAGGTGAGAAATTACACGACAAAAACTACGTTGCCGGTGTTGATTTGATTCCGTCGTCGTCGGGATGAACTCCAGACACATGTCAGCCGAGAAGTGGTACAGCTACAGAAGTTGTGCGTCTGATGAACAGTTGAGTTGATAGCTTTTATTGAAGACATAAAACGATTTCTCGGAGAAACACTTTTTCGCTGAATCGATTCCAGAAGTAAATTTCACCTCTATTGTCCAAAATTAGATCATAGAACGGTGTCAGAAAACTCCAGATTAAAACAAACACCGCCGGGCTGGGTCCTGAACCAAATTGAAATCAACGGAGCAGACACAAATTCAATCCGATAAGCGCTCGCGTCAGCCGCCTGCCCACCCGCCCAGAGCTCTGGTGGTGCCTGCATGATTTACGGCAGAAAAATGAAATAAACTGTACATTTTAATAGGAAGTGGAGATAACCTCCGGCCTCGGGCCGACGTTGTTCTAGAGCTAAATAGTGCTACTGCATATAGATGCTGCTGCACACGGGCAAACGAGCGGCTACTGCATCTGCTTCTTGTTCTACGCGACTACGACGGCGACCCCCTTAAATATATGAGAAACAAAGCCGCGTCGCTGTGCAGTACTGGTTCTGTTGTATCTATGCTGTAGGGCGGCCGTTCTACCTCGTCACTTTACCGGTAGCTTAACGTGTGTAGCTGTTGATCCTCTTCCCGAAAAAAGTCGATTCACTCACTGGGAGTGTGGGATTTTCATTCTTATGAATTCCCATAAAAATTCCTTGCGGATTTGCCGAAAAAAATCGCTAGCGAAATCCCTGTAAGAGATCTTCGGAGGAATTCTCGAAGGAATCCCAAAAGGAAATCCCGAAAGAATCACTGGAGTATCTAATATTCAAAGGAATCTTTGGAGGAATTCCTGAAGGAATCCTTAGAGGGATTGCCAAATAAATTCCCGAAGCAATCCTGGAGAAATTCCCTAAGGAATTTCTGGAGGAATTCTCAAAGGAAGCTTTTGAGTAATTTTCGAAGGATTCTCAGGAGGAATTCTCGAAGTAATTCATCAAGCAAATCCATGAGATTATTTTTCTGTTTACTGTTCATAAGGTTATCGAAGTGATGTGTCGCATGCATGTGTTTGGTTTATTTTGACAATTGACCACCCACTAGAATAGGACAATCGGAACTGCTTCTGGAACACTACCGGTAGTCTCTGATGTGATCAAAGGCTGTGTTCTTGCAAACCGTTCATCAGGTTATCAAAAAAGCCGCTGTTTAATGTGTCGCATGCATGGGTTTGGCTCCCATGTACATTTGGACCACTTCCGGTGGGACACCCGGAACCGGTTCCGGAATACTACCGATTTTCCCAAATATGGTCTGCAACCATTTTCTTGCTAACCATTCATCAGGTTATCTAAAGAGCCCTGATTTGATGTGTCGCATGTATGGGTTTGGTTAACTTTTATATTTGTCCACTTCCGGCGGGACATCCGTAACCGTTTCCGGAACACCACCGGTAGTCTCTGCTGTGATCTAAGGCCATTTTTCTGCTTACCGTTCATCAGGTTATCGAAAAAAAACCGCAATTTGATGTATCGCATGCATGGGTTTGGTTCTCATCTACATTTGACCACATCCGGCGGGACACCCGGAACCGGTTGCGGAATACTACCGGTTTTCCCAAATATGGTCTGAAACCATTTTCTTGCTAACCATTCATCAGGTTATCTAAAGAGCCGTGATTTGATGTGTCGCATGTATGGGTTTGGTTAACTTTTGTATTTGTCCACTTCCGACGGGACATCCGTAACCAGTTACGGAATACTACCGGTAGTGTCTGCTGTGATTTGAGGCCATTTTTCTGCTTACCGTTCATCAGGTTATCGAAAATGCCGCTATTTGATGTATCGCATGAACCGATTCCAGAATATTACCGGTTTTCCCAGATATGGTCTGAAACCATTTTCTTGGTAACCGTTCATCAGGTTATCTATAAAGAGCCGCGATTTAATGTGTTGCATGCACGGGTTTGGTTAACATATTTGGCCACTTCCGGCGGAGCACCCGGAACCGCTTCCGGAACACAACCGGTAGTATCTACAGGATCTAAGGCTATTTTCCTAATCGCTTTTCATCAGGTTATCGAAAAAGCCGTTATTTTATGTGTCGCATGCATGGATTTGGCTCCCTTTTATATTTTGCCACTTCCGGCGGGACATCCGGAACACTACCGGTTCAGATATGGCCTGAGACTATTTTCCTGCTTACCGTTCATCAGGTTATCAAAAAAGCCGCGGTTTGATTTGACGCATGCATGGTTTTGTAGCATTTTCATATCTGGCCCCTATCTGGAATATCGGTCCGGAACACCTAAATGGCCATAACTCCGGAACGGCTGAATCGATCAGAACCATTTTCAATAGGAAACAATGGGACCATATTCCGCGTCGAATGAACCGTCGGTCATTAAAATCGGTTAAGGTTTACTGCCAAAAAGTGATGTGAGTGTTTTTTGTACACACACAGACATCACCTCAATTTGTCGATCTAAGTTGATTGGTATATGTGACCCGACACTCCGGGCCTTCTATCAAAAAGTCATTTTTGGAGTGAACATATAGTTTTTCCAGTACAATTAGTGTACGAGAAAGGCAAAAAAAACAATCACTAGAGGTACCGCCATGTAGTGCCTTTCCAAAAGAAACCTTGGAGTAATTTGCAAAATCTCAGGAGGAACTCTCGTGGTAATCCCGAGAGGAAATCCCAAAGAAATTGATGAAGAAATTCTTGAAGGAATTCCCGAAAAAATCCCTGAAGGAATTTCCAAGAAATTCTCTAGAGGTATTGTCGAAGAAAAGCCTAAAGTGAATCCCGAATCAATCCCTAGAGGACTTCCAGAAAAAATCCCTGGAGGAATGCCCAAATGAATCATTGGAATAATTCCTGAAGGATCCCCTCACAGAATTCCCGAAGGCAACGCTGGATAAATTCTCGAAACAAACCCTAGAGAAATTTTCGAAGATTCCCTGGATATACTCCCTAAGGAATTCCTGGAGAAATTTCCGAAAGCAATTATTTCGAGAAATTTCCTACGAATTTGAAATCCTGTAGGAAAGCTCAGCAGGATCTCTGAAAGACCTTACATGTGTTTTATAGAGTGGGACCCATTCAAATGAGCAAGAATGCCTGTGCACTTCATAGTTCTTACTCTGTGAGTAACAAGAGCAGTTCAAATTGCACAGAAAACCAATGAGAATAGCGAGAGTTCCAGAGTTCTCAGCCTTTGAAAAGTTAATATCAGCATCGGTCACGTCCTTACAGTTAGCGGGAAAGAAAGGCAATGTTAGTTCAACCTCTTTCGCTACCAGCGACCGAGTTCACCTCTGCATATCTACAGATGTCTCAGTAATGAGTGTTTGTTGGCAGAGTAGGGCAAGGGGTGCATCTAGGAGTCACTTATGGTAATGCGACAAAACTTTAGTGTACCTAACGCAAGTGCAACCCATAAGTTATCATTGTTACACAAATATTAGTTTCGTAGCTTACAATACTGGCAATGAATTCTACAGAATCCAATTTGAACTAGTCCAGTCTGGTCTACTCTACAATCAACTAGTTGTATAGTCCTTTAGGAATTCTTTAGAAATTCTTCCGGAAAATTATCTAGAAATTACTTCGGGAACTCCTCTGGGAATAAATCCAGAATTTAATTAGGGAATACCTCGAAGAATTTCTCCAGATTTTGCTTCAGAAATTTCTTCGTGGATTCCTCCACACATTTCTATGGAAATTATTCAAGAAATTCCATTGGGAATTTCTCCAGGAATTCTTCCGGATAAGGGAATTCCTCCAAAAACTCCTCCAGGAATCCTTTCAGAAATTTCTCCAATAATTCCTCCAGAAATTGCTTCTGGAATTCTTCCACAAATTCTACCAGCAACCCTTCCAGAAATTTCTCCAGGAATTCTTCCATAGGTTCTTTTGAGAATTCCTCGAGAAATTCCACTGGAAATTCATCCAGAAATTACATGGAGAATTCCTCAAAAAATTCCTCTGGATTCCGCTTCCGCCACAAATTAGGGAATCGCGCCACTTGGGCGGTGGTTCTATATTCGTCTGGAATGTGGTGAGATAGGGATAGTATCTACCCGAGTACAACATTTCAAGTCAATTGGTTCAAAATTGACTGAGTTGTAGTGGCAAACAGACGAATATAGAACCACCGCCCAAGTGGCGCGATACCCTACTCCGAGAAATCTCAGGAAATTAATTCGGGAATATCTTCAGAAATTGCGTTGGGAATACCTCCACAAAAACATCAGTGGATTCCTCCAGAAATTTCTCCGGGAAATCCACCAAAAATTCCATCGTAAACTCCAGATTTTTTTTGGAAATTCCTTCAGCACTTCCATCGGAAATTTCTCCTGAAATTTATCAGGGAATGCTTCGAGAAATTCCTCTGAAAAATATCCAAGAGATCCCTCAAGAAGTTCCTCCAGAATACTTCCTGAAATTTCTGGAGGAATTCTTTATGAATTGATTCACAAATTCGTTCAGAAATTCATCAAGAAATTACTTCGGGAGTTCCTCCAGAAGTTCTTTTAGGAATTCTTCCCCAAGATCCCTCAGAAACTCCTCCGGATACTTCTTCGAATATTTCTCCGAGAAATCTTCCTAAAATTACTCCAGGAGTTCTTCTAGAAGTTCTTCGGGACATTCCTCCGGAATTTCCCCTGGAAATTTTTTCGCAAATTCCTCAGTGAATTCCTCCAAAAATTTCTTTGGAAATTCCTCCAGAAACACCTCCGAGAATGCATCCAGAAATTCTTCTGGGAATTTATCCAAAAATTCCTCTGGGTAGTTCTGCAGAAATGTCTCAGTGAATTTGTTCAGAAATTCCTCCAGAAATTTCACCGGATATTTCTATAGAAATTCCTTCAGCATTTCAATCGAAAATTTCTCCTGAAATTTATCTGGAAATGCTTCGAGAAATTCGTCTGGAAAATATCCAAGAGAGCCCACAAGAAATTCCTCCAGAATACTTCCTGAAATATCCTTTATGAATTGATCCTGAAGTTCTTTCGGAAATTCATCAAGAAATTACTTCGGAAGTTCCTGTGGAAGCCCTTTTAAGAATTCTTCAGCTAACTTCTCCGCGAGGTCCCCCAGAAACTCTTCCGGGCACTCCTTTTAAAATTCCTCCGGGAAATCTTTCAGAATTTACTCCAGGAGTTCCTCCAAAAGTTCTTCAGGAAAGTCCTCCAGAATTTCCTCTGGGAATTCCTTCAAAATTTTTTCCGCAAATTCCTCAGTGTATTCCTCCAGAAATTAATCCAGAAATTCCTCCAGAAACACCTCAAGGAATGCATCCAGAAATTCTTCTGGGAATTCCTCCAGAAATTCCTCTGGGTATTCGTGCAGAAATGTGTCAGTGCATTTGTACGGAAATTCCTCCATAAATTTCACCGGATATTCCTCCAGAAATTCCTTCCCACATTTCTTAGGAAATTCTTTCATAAGTTCCTTTGGGAATTTCTCCAGGAATGCTTCCGGAAATTCCTTCAGTTAGTTGTCATTATGTCATTAGCGTTAAAGTAGTTATGCTATACTTAGGACTAGATTGTATCATGTTCCTTTTGATAACATTGTCCAGACTACTTTAAGGATCCAGACTGGGGAGTTAACCTTCTAATCTTAAACAAAAAATACTATGAATGTCACTATTCCCGGCATCACCCATCTTCACTGTAACATACAGGGGATACTCTGAACTTTAAAAAACAGTTGACCTAATTTGAAATTATTAACAAGAAAAAAAAGTTATAGCGATTTCATTTATTCTATGTTTTTTTTAAATAAATTTATCTATTTTTCATATGCATCCCATTACTTTTTCAATTTGATGCCGGCTATTTGGTTGCTTTCCTTTGAAACAGAAATACAGTGTATCAAACAATTGTCCGGACAGCGATTTTTTGGTCAAAATAATTTTTCATTCAAATGTTTATAACTTTTTTATAGGTACGTCAATAAAAAACACTGAAATTTTGACCAATCATAAACCATATAATCAAGCTCCATTGGTAAAATTTTTAGCGAGATCGAATAAGTTTTCTGAAAGTTATAGAATTTTTAGTAAAACTTATAAGATTTTTGAACACATTTTTAAAACATTATATCTTAATATGTACTTGATGAAACTTTTTCAATCTTTTTTGTGTTACAGCTTATACCTAAGGCTTTCATATGCAGCTTTGTTTGAGGTTTAATATTTTGATCAATAAAAGTGCCAAGTGTTTTCAATTTTTTTAAACTCTCTTGATGTAATATTTGTATACAGGACCTACTAAACTACATATGAAGAGTAGGTCCTATGCATATTTCGTTCAGTTAATGCACTTTTATTGGTAGAAAACGTTTGGCAGATTATAATATTATGTGCAAAATATGGTAATTTTTTTAATATCGTCAACTAATTTTTTCATATTTTTCATATTTTTTGTAGTGAATATAAAACCTCAAACGAAGCTGCATATGAAAGCCTTAGGTTTAAGCTGTTACACAAAAAAAATTGAAAAAGTTTCATCGAGTATATATTGAGATATAATGTTTTAAAAATGTGTTCAAAATCTTATAAATTTTACTAAAAGTTCTATAACTTTCAGAAAACTTTTTCGATCTCGCTCAAAATTTTACCAATGGAGCTTCAATATATGGTTTTTGATTGGTCAAAATTTCAGCGTTTTTTATGAACGTATAAAAAAGTTATAAACATTTGAATGAAAAATTATTTTGACAAAAATTTACTGTACGGACAATTGTTTGATACACTGTATATTCAAGTCAATAAAAGGGAATTTGAATGAACTATAATTACTATCTCGAATTTTAAAACGATGATGAAGTTTTGGATAAATTGGTGTAATATTAGAAAAATAATCTAATCGTTATAATTTGTTTTCGCATAAAGAATTTTAAGTTAAGTCACATGTTTTTAATAGCTCATTATATAAGTCATAAATGATCAAAATTTCATTGCATTCGGTGCATTGAATCCGGAGATATAACAGCTCAAAGTTGGCTATCAAATGATTATACCTTTTTCTAGAATCTTTACAACTTCGTGTAAAATAGCCCGATCTTTTCCAAATTTTGACCACTGTTACACAACTAGTTGGTGAAGTTACAGTAAAAATTTGAGAATATTTGATGCCTTTTTCGAAAAGTTACAGCGAGTTGAACATTTTTTGAAAAGTGAAAATTTTTCCTGTCCCAGTTATTTTGAGTATCCCCTGTATGAGTAACATATGTATAAAAAATATGTCAACTTAGTGAGACGGGATAGACAAAATGATCAGTACAGGCCAAATTTTCACATTTCCAAAAATGTTTACCTAGCTGCAACTTTTCCTAAAGTGCGTAAAAACTTCTCCGATTTTCAAAAACAATCTCATGAATTCCAGCAACATCTCATGATACGGATCGAAAGATCTAAGAACTTCACGAAAAAAATAAACCCAGAAATTTTACTGGCGTTTTTCCAAAGATTTTTCAAGGGCCTTTCACGAACTGTGAACTCAACAGCAAAGCTTGTACCAGATAAAGTTTTTACACTGGCTTACTGGATTCGGCTTTACCAAGGAGAAGACTATGGATTTCGAGGCCAAAACTTCAAACAAAATCACAGAAAATTTGGTGGGATCCTTCTGATTTTTTTCTGTTATTGCTTGTAAAAAAAACTTCGAATTACAATGACTAAATGTATGTCAGGAGTGAGAGTGGGGAACTTTCGATATCGTTGCAGAGAACGAGAACCTGGATATGAGCAAATGGCAAAACACCTTTGTCACATCATAGGATTTCAGAGGACATGGAGTGTCATTAACATTCTTAACAAAGTCACTCCCAACGCAGTTGTACATATCCTACTTTTCACGGCACGGCTACGGTACGAGATGTCTCTGTTTCACGGTATTGATGTGGAATCCAGTTCGATCCAATTGTTGAACACTGGCAGAATCTATTATACTGTTAGCATGACTGCCAGATATGTTTTCACTTTTAATCATGCTGGGGCGCACTAGGGGTGTTCCAGGAGGTTTTAGGGGATCCTACGGGCATTCCAGGGGAATTTCAAGGGCGTTCACGGGAGCCCTACAGGGCTTTAGACAGCTTTATGGGTGCTCCATGGAGTTTCCGGACGTTTTAAAGGGTCCCAGGAGCGTCCCAGGGATTTTCAAAGGGTTTCAGGGAGTTTTCTGGGAGTTTGATAGTCTTTCTCGATGTTCCATGGGGCTTCAGGGGGTTTTAAAGGCGTCCCAGGCGTGTTCCAGAAGTGTACGAAGGTGCTCAAGGGGTTTCAGGGGGTCACAGATTAATTCCAGAAGTGTTTCAGGGGGTTTCAGGGGCGTTCTAAGGAGTTTCACGAGTTTTCAGAGGCGTTTCAGAGGTGTTCCAAGAGCATCTTGAGGTTCCTGAGAGTTTCAGCGGCGATCCAAGTAATTTGAGGGAGCGTTCTATAGGGTTTTAGGAATGTCACAGTGCGTTTCAGTGGGTTTAAGGGGTTTCAGGAGCGTCCCAGGGGTGTTCCAGGGGACTTGAAGAATTTTCCATGGGGTTTCAGGGATATTCCAGCGGGTTTCAGTTTTTTTTTGTATTTTTTAATTTATGTATATTTTAACTTATTGCTCATTCTACACACGTTTTATAGGTTTATAGGTTTAATGGGTTTATGGGTGCTCCAGCTAGTTTAGAGGATTTCAGGAGCGTTTCAAAAGCTTGAAGAGGGACCCAGGGGCGTTCTAGCAGATTTCAGGGGATTTCAGGATCGTTCCAGGGATTCCAGGCGTTTTCAAAGGAGCGTTCCAGGAAGTTCCAGGGACGTCCCAGGGAGCTTCAGAATGTTTCAAGCAAGAAGTTTCAGGGGTGTTGATTGAGGATTTAGGGACGTTTATACACACTTATTTCTGAATTGCCTGTTCGGTACTTTTTTGACGAGATTATAACAGCAGTACGATCTCGGTAGTTTCGGTAATCGATTTTACTGAAGTTCAGTAAAAAAAACTGTCAAAATCGTATGGAAAAGGTAAACAATGCATTTTTGCTGAACGAGTTCGGGGCTCAGCAGTTTTAATCTCGTCAAAAATTACCGAACTCGGTAATCAAAATTAAGTGTGTAGATGGTTCAGCGAGTTCAAGGGTTTCCAAGAGGTTTCAGGTGAGTTCCATGAAGTTTCAGGGATGTTTCAGCGTGTTCCGGTGGGCTTCAGGACGTTAGGGGCTTTTCAGGCGTTTCAAGGCATTCCATGAACTTTCAGTGGTGTCTCAGGGGCTTCCAGGGGCGTTTTAAGTGTTTTCAATGGGTGTCAGGGGTATTCCAGGGCATTTCAGGGGTTTTCAGTTCCAGGGCTGTTCCACGGAGTTTCAGAGTTTTAGGAGCACTCAATGTGTTTGGCATTTGATAGTGACTCCCCAGTCTGGAAAACACTATTATTCTATTTCGTCCAACGTTTTGGTCCGTTCGAGACTCTGAAAGTAGTATTGTTATCCAGTTTTGTTCATTGGAAAACAAATTTCAATTCTTACCAATAGGTACAATATTCTTATCCACGATCCAATTGTTGAACACTGGCAGAATCTATACTATTAGCATGACTGCCAGATATTTTTTCAATTTCAATCGTACTGGGGAGCACCAGGGGTGTTCCAGGAGATTTCAGGAGGTCCTACGGGCACTCCAGGGAAATTTCAAGGGCGTTTACGGATGCCCTACAGGACTTTAGACAGTTTCATGGGTGTTCCATGGAGTTTCCGGGCGTTTTGGAAGGCAATGAGTGGCTTTAAAGGGTCCCAGGGGCGTCCCAGGAATTTCCACAGGATTTCAGGGAGTTTTCTGGGCGTTTGATAGTTCAGGGGCTTTTAGAGGCGTCCCAGGGGTGTTCCAGAAGTGTTCGAGGGTGTTCAAGGGGCTTCAGGGGATCACAGATTCATTCCAGAAGTGTTTAAGGGGTTTCAGGGGCGTTCCATGAGGTTTCACGAGTTTTCAGAGGCGTTTCAGAGGTGTTCCAAGAGCATCTAGAGGTTCCTGAGAGTTTCAGCGGTGATACAAATAATTTGAGGAGGCGTTCTATAGGCGTTAAGGATTGTCCCAGTGTGTTTCAGTGGGTTTAATGAGTTTCAGGAGCGTTCCAGGAACTTTCAAAGGGTTTCCTGGGCGTTCCAGGAAGTTCCAGGGGTGTTCTAAGGGTTTTGAGGAATATTCCATGGGGTTTCAGGGATATTTCAGGGTATTCCAGCGGGTTTCAGTTTTTTTTGTATTTTTTTATTTATGTATATTTTAAATTAACACTTATTCTACACACATTTAAAAGAGTTTCAGCAGCGTTCTTCGAGTTTCAGCAGAGTTTCAGATGTGTTCCAAGGGGTTTCAGGGGTGTTCCATTATGTTTATGGGTGCTCCAGCGAGTTCAGGGGATTTCTAGAGCGTTTCAAAGGCTTGAAGAGGGCCAGAGGTCCTGGAACTTTCAAAGGGTTTCACGGGCGTTCCAAGAAGCTCAAGGGGTGCTCCAGGGGATTTGAGGAATGTCCTATGGGGCTTCAGGGATATTTCAGGGTATTCCAGCGGGTTTCAGGTTTTTTGTATTTTTTTAATTTATGCACATCTTCTAAGAGAATTCAGCAGTGTTGCAGGGAGTTTCAGAGGTGTTCCATGATGTTCATGGGTGCCCCAACGAGTTCAGGGGTTTCAGGAGCGTTTCAAAAGCTTAAAGAGGGACCCAAGGGCGTTCCAGAGTGTTCCATGATTCTCCCTGGGGATTCAGGAGCGTTCCAGGGATTCCAGGGATTTTCGAAGGAGCGTTTCAGGAAGTTCCAGGGCGTTTCAGGATGTTCCAAGCAAGAGCTTTCAGGGGTGTTTCATGGGGATTCAGGGACGTTCAAAAATGCTTCAGCGATTTCAGAGGTTTTAGGAGCGTTTCAGGGGTTTCCAAGGGGTTTCAAGAGAGTTCCATGAAGTTTCAGGGGTTTCAGGATGTTCCGGCGGGCTTCAGGGCGTTAGGGCTTTTCAGGCGTTTCAGGGCGTCCCATGGACTTTCAGTGGTGACTCAGGACCTTCCAAGGGCGTTCTAAGTGTTTTCAAAGAGTGTCAGGGTTGTTCCAGGGCATTTTAGGGGTTTTCAGTTCCAGAGGTATTCCACGGAGTTTCAGAGAGTCTTAGAAGCATTTCATGGGATTTCAGGGATGTTCCAGGGTATTCCTGCTGATTCCTGGGCACAATGGGTCCAGAGCCGTGTTTACGAAGACATAAATGTTTGTGCCTAAACCATAAGTTTTAGATACATGGTGTCTTTGGGAAACTTTCTTCTTATTTTTCGACCTTTTTTCTCATTATTGTGAAATTAGGGTGGTCCCTCTAGTTTCGCTGATCCAAACATCTGCTTTTTAATAGTTTAATGTACGTTCACAAAGTGTTCTACAAAGTTGTAAAAGAACTTATTTGGAGCAAGTTTGCCGAAGAAACCATTATTCTATCTCCTATGGTTCCCAGCTTATAATTTTTTAAAATATTCATGTTAGGGTGATCCATGAATTTCAGTTTTCCTGAAATAACTTTTAATTCGTTCGTTTCTCGTAAATACTTTGTTCCGATCACTTTTAGAACTATCAACGACGAATCTTTTTTCCAAAGAGCTCAAATTTCTAACTCGCGTAATTAAAAAGATATTGGCATTTTTCTTCAGAAAATCACTTTTTTTTTCAAAAAGTCATATCTCAAAAAGGAGCAAATGGATTTTAAACCTCCCGGTTGCATAGGAAAGATCGTACTCTGTTCTATTTATGGTGAGAAAACTGTAGGTACCTTTTTTGTTTAAAGCTTTTTATTGAATTTTGAAAGTACGATTTTATTTTCATGGAAACGCAGTTGTAACTTTGAAAATCGATGAGATACAAACTTGGCGTCTTTGACAAAATTTTGAGTTTTTGGCTGCTCTAAAAGTGCCTAGATCAAAGTATTGAGAAAAAATCAACACATATAATTATATTGAATAAAAACCGATTTTCATATGGAAAGCGGAACAATATCAGCAAACTCAACTAGTCTTTGTTAAATATGCTTATAATCCATAATTCGTCAATGAACTCAACTTTGAGCTGATTTCCATCAATTTAATTTCAATTTCATCACTTCAATGTATGGATAGTGAAAATGTCAATCACTAGTATATGTTTATGTTAACGTAAAAGCCTATTAAAGTTACATGATTTACAATATCTTATCAACATTGTGCCTAAATGATGATGACAGTATAAATAAACATTGGTTCTAGAATGAAATGGATGACCATTTATCAAGCTACATTGATCTATCTAACAAAGACGAGTTGAATTTTCTTGAAATGTGTCATTTTTCATATGAAAATCTGTTTTTACTCAATATAATTTTATGTGTTGATTTTTTCGCAATACTTTGTGTTTGGGCAGGTCGTGGCTCACCTCGGTTCTCCGGTATGGAGCATGCAGATCAGCGCGGTCTAGTGGATCTTGACCGTCGGCACACCGGTTATCATGCAGGCAAAGTGATATCACTACAGAGCACTATTTTACACATGCGTTTAAAATGAAATTTACTTTTATTCAATCAACTACGAACTACGTAATTTATTGGGATCGACGTGCGAGGGACGTGCGTGTGCCTTTACCGGTGGCTAGCGTATAACTAAAGAGTGATCGGTCATCGGGATATGGGTTGACCACCCGATCTAATCTTAACAGAGCAAGAGAGTGAGTGCTTTCCCACTCGTTATAGGTATCGGTCCCTAATCTATAATTGAATAATTCCGTGAAACAGAACATCGCCGCCACCTTTGAAATTAACAAATTTCAAATTGAAATAGAATTACAAACTTAACTCAACTATTACAATGGTTACAAAATACTACATCCGAATTCATGTTTCAATGCTACTTATATACTAAATATTTCACAAATCTTGGTTGCTGTCGGTCGGTTGACCCTCATCTCGCTCGCTGTTACGTTGAGCTCCTTCTGAGCTCGCTGGTTCAATAGGCAGCAGACAAATTCTCGTTGTTGGACGTGTAAAGATGCCCTTCGACGTCCGTAGCTTCACTACTCGTACCAATCCATCAGCCCCTGGGAAAACAGCTTCGATACGGGCAAGGGGCCAACGAGTTGGATGCTGGAATTCGTCTACGACCACAACTAGTCTACCAGGTTTTACTTCATTGGTGGGGTCGCATCTGGTGGTGTCGCGTTGGAGTTCTTGGAGGTACTCCGTTCTCCAATGGTGCCAAAACTGCTGGAACAAGTGCTGCAATCGTTGATGGTGGGCCAGACGTGTTATGTTGGTTCCGCTAACGTCCGGATCGGGCACAGCATGCATACTCGTTCCGATAAGGAAATGCGCCGGAGTGATGGCAGTACTATCCTCTGGGTCCTCCGTCATCGGTACGAGCGGGCGGGAGTTCATGGCCGCCTCTATTTCCGCCAGAATCGTCGACATATCTTCAAATGAGAGGTGCGAGTTCCTCAGTTGCCGATGCAGTTGCGACTTGGCTACCTTCACTGCAGCCTCCCAGAGCCCGCCGAAGTGTGGTACTTTGGGCGGGTTCAGATGCCAGGTGATTTGGTCTTCGGCGCAGAATCTCTGTATCTTCTCGACTTCCTTTTCGTCAGCCAGCATGCGATACAGCAGGTGCAGTTCATTCTTCGCTCCGATAAAGTTTTTGCCGTTATCCGAGTGTATGTGGGCTGGACGGCCTCGGCGTGCAACAAAACGGCGAAGAGCGGTGAGGAAGGCGGGTGTCGACAGATCACTCACCAGCTCTAAATGAACTGCCTTCGTGGTGAAGCAGATGAAGACACAGATATATGCCTTCGTGGGTGACGCTCGTTTATGAATGGCTTTCAAATAGACGGGTCCAGCGTAGTCCACCCCTGTCACGGCGAAGGGTCTGCTCGGGGTGACTCGGGCAGCCGGAAGTTGGCCAATCTGCTGACGGACCGGGACGGGATTCGCTCGGGTACACTGAACACAGTTGCGAATGACGCTGCGTACCAGTCGCCTTCCATGGACTGGCCAATATTCTTCGCGCATTGCGGCCAAAGTGAGTCGGCCGCCACCGTGGATTAATTTTGTATGGAAGGAAGTTGCTATGAGCTTAGCAAGGGGATGGAAACTGGGAATCAAAGCTGGGTGTTTGGATTCATATGACCGTTCTGCCAATCTAAGCCGCCCCCCTACCCTCAACACACCTTTTTGGTCTAGGAAAGGATTCAGAAGTCGAACGGAAGATTGCCTTTTTAGTGGGCGGTTTTGCTGAAGGTCTTTCATCTCATCTTGGAAGCAGTCTGCCTGAGCGAGGAGAATCAGCTTGGTTCTGGCCTGCGATAGTTGATCAACGGTGAGCGACAGGCTAGGCAGAGGACCGACAAAAGCGACAGGACGTGTTCTGGATTGCGAGCGGGCGTTCTCAGCAAATCTCATGCAGTAGGCTACTATACGGGTCAAGCGAGAGAACTGCGAGTACCGGGAGAACAGCAGGTTGTACTTTCGTTCGGATCGAGCTACAGCGGAAATCATTGGTCGGCGTTCACTGTCGGTCTCGGATGAATCGAACTGCTTAGGAATCGGCCAATCTTCTTCGGAACGGGACAGCCAATCTGGTCCAATTTTCCAAAGCGTACTCTGGAGGAAATCTTCAACGCTCATTCCACGGGGTTCTGCGATCCTGCCACATGGTTCCATCGAGCACCGTGGGTGGTTGTCTGAATCTCGGACACTCTGTTTGCTACGAAGGTCTTCCACGTGTTTGGAGGGGATTTCAGCCACTGGAGCGTCACTGTGGAATCGGACCAGAAGAATGAGCTAGCAATATTCATGTCCAACGCTTCGTTGACTCGTCCATGTAGTTGAGCGGCGACAACTGCTGCACACAGTTCGAGCCTGGGTAGAGACAACCTTTTGAGGGGCGCCACGCGAGTTTTCGCGGCCAAAAGCTGGATTGTAACTCGTCCTTCGGGGTCTACAGAGCGTGCATAGATACAAGCTCCGTAAGCAGCTTCCGATGCATCCGCGAACGTGTGGAGTTGTACCACGGAGTTAGCTTGGAATGCGTAGCGCTGAATTCGAAATTCTGACAGTTTCGAAAGTTGATGGTAGAAGGTCTCCCATTTCTGCTTCACGATGTCAGGGACTTCGTCGTCCCAGGAGCAGGCTATTAGCCACAACTCCTGCATCAGCATTTTTCCCCGTACAACAATCGGCGCAACCAACCCTAACGGGTCAAATAGCTGAGAAATGGCGGATAGGATGGATCTCTTCGTTGCTCTCAGGATGGTTTGGCTCACGTGGTAGTTGAACCGGAATTGGTCTCGCTCAGGTTCCCAGCAAATACCCAATGTCTTCACGGTTTCATCCGGGTCGAATCGCACGCTAGACTGCGTGCCAATGGAGTCAGCATCCAGACCTTGCAGTACCTCTAGTTTGTTGGACGTCCATTTACGGATCGGAAATCCACCTTTCGCAAGAAGATCTGTCAGCTCCACACGCAATTGGATGGCTTCAGAAATGGAATTGGCTCCTCCTATGAAGTCATCGACATAGAAGGATTTTGTGAGGGCCGGCTTGCCGAGAGGATAAGCATGACCTTCGTCTTCTGCAAGCTGCTGCAGTGTGCGGGTGGCCAGGTATGATGACGGAGCGAGGCCATAGGTGACCGTCTGCAGCTCAAAAGTAGCTGGAGGTTGCGAAGGGTTGGATCCCCAGACAATTCTTTGGAGTGGTGCATCTTCGGGGTGGATTAGCACCTGGCGGTACATTTTGGCGATGTCCGCTACAACAGCCACTGGAAATTTTCGGAAGCGGATCACCAAAGTCAGCAGATCGTCCTGTACAACCGGACCCACACACAGTGCTTCGTTTAAAGAATGGCCGGTGGAAGTTTTGCTGGAGCCATCGAAAACGACACGTGTTTTTGTGGTTGTGCTTGCTTCTTTTATAACAGGATGGTGAGGCAGGTAATAAGCCAGCACATCGTTGTTCCCTTCCTGGACTTGGCGCATGTGTCCCATGGATAAGTACTCCGCCATGAAACTTTCGTAGCTTTCCTGCAATCCTGGATTTTTGGAAAAGCGTCCCTCCAGCATGGAAAATCGCCGGAGAGCCGTGGATTTGGATTCGCCGATCATGGTGCTGAAGTTTTCGCGCTTTGGGTAGCGCACCACATATCGTCCTTCTTGGGTTCGCGAAACTGTTGACACGTAGTAGTCCTCACATGCCTTCTCCTCCACGGAAAAGGCAGACCTCATGGGCAGCTCCTCAACGCTCCAAAATTTTTCCATACATTTCTCGAGGGGGTCCACGGAAACCGTAACAGTTTTGCAGCATACGGAATCCATTGACGGTGGGACAAGGTGAGCACCGCCTGCGACGATCCACCCAAATTCGCTGTCAACAAGTATCGGAAGACTGTCCGACAGCTGAATTCTTGCCGCAGTAGGGAAGCAATCGAAGAAATGCTGCGATCCCAAGATCAAATCCACATCACTGGAACGGTTGAACTCCGGATCGGCCAGGAAGAGGTCTTTGGGAAGTTTCCAATGGTACACAGGCACGGAACAACTGGGAAGACTGGAAGTCAGCTTGCGTAGGATCAAAAACGTGACGTTCCGTGCAAACTCTCCCTTTCGCGAACGAATTTCGGTGGATACAGACTCATTAGCGTATTCTGGTTTCTCTCCTATTCCTTGTACCTGTACGTTGAACTTCTGCCGTTTCAACCGGAGCAGCTGTGCCATTCGATCCGTCATCAAATTTGGTTGGGAACCACCGTCGAGCAGAGCGCGAGCGTAGTGCTCCTTTCCATACGCGTCTACGATCTTGAGGACAACAGTCAGCATAAACACGGTGGGAACAGTATCACGAGCAACGTTACTACTCTGAACATCGGATGGTTGAGCGATTGCCGAAGCGGACTGGACTCGGCGTTGGTCGTTGTTCTGGGAGCTATTGGAAGGTAGCGTGGAACTGGTGCTAGCGCTGGGTACGTTGGAAGGGGAATCTTGATTGGGTTGATTGGAACCGCTGGCGAAACCCAAATGTAGCAGAGAATGGTGGCGTTTTCTACACACTCGGCATGTGTAGTTCGAAGAGCAATCACGGGCGAAGTGATCTTGGCGGAAGCAGTTCACACAAAGACGCTTGGAATTCACGAGACGCAGCTTCTCGGCAACAGCCATTGCCATGAATCGAGGACATCTCACTAGAGCATGACGGTTGTCACAGGCATGGCATTTAGGAAACGAACTTTCGGTCACAGAATGGGACGACATCTTGATGAAGGGTTTGCGGAAATGGGATCCGCTCGGCTGAGAAGCAGGTGCTGGTTGATTACCATGATGGTTGGCCGAAATCGATTCCAGCACACGAACTCGTTTCTCCAAAAACTCGACCAAACAGGAGTAGCTCTGGTCGTCGACAGTCGCTGCATGGTCCTCCCACGCCTTGATGGTTTCATCGTGAAGTTTTGAACACAGGAGATGTTCCAACAGTGTACTCCACGCATCCGTTGGCTCGCCCAGTTGCTTGAGGATCTTGACGTGTCGCTGAAACTCATCCAAGGTGGAATGTAGCGCGACCGCAGTCTCCTTCTTCATCCGCGGTACGTCCATCAGGTCCTGCAGGTGTCGCTTTTTTAACAAATATTCGTTGGAATACCGGCTAATCAATGAGTCCCATGCCAGAGGATAATTTGCCGCACTGATCGCAATTGACTCGATCAGTTGAGCGGCTTCACCTTTCAATGCAGCGCGCAAATAGTGGAATTTTTGGATCACGGGCAACTCGTCGTTGTCGTGAATGAGGGCTTGGAACGTGTCGTGAAACGTTAACCACTGACGGTAATCACCATCAAATTCCGGGAGCGAAATGGTAGGCAACTTCAAACTAGACAAGGTGGATGGTACGCGAGAGGGGGGATCAGGGCGATTGGCTTGTGGAAGAATTGGCGGAGGCAGTTTGGCTTTAAGATTGGCTTTAATTCGGAAAAGCTTTGGCTCAAACAAAGCACGAGTTTCAAGATTGGCGGTCTTACCCTCACTGGTCGTTTCTAGGTCCTCCAGGGCTACTTGGACTTCCTCGAGCGATGCCCACAGTACGTCCAGGTTTTCCATCCGTAGCGGTACCTCGAGCTCATCCCGTCCGGCTTCATATTGGACGATAAACCGCTCCGCACGGTCTAGCTGCGCCAACAACGTCGTCCTTCGGGTGGTTAGCTGATCTCGCTGGCGTATATTGGCTGCTGCTGAGCTGACACCGCCGTCCATCATCTTGCTCAATGGATCGATGGCTGATGACGCTGGTGAACGGCGTCAAAACGGAAGTCGGAGAGTGCCTGGCAAACAGAAACACCAGGTAGACCTGGATGGAGAGAAATAAGCTACTTGGACAGGTACTAACCTTTGCCAAGGCTATTCGAGCCTTGTATAATCAAAAATCAAAAACACAGCAACAATCTCTGAACCTTGCACGGCTCAAAAGACGTAGATGGGATGCAAATTCTTCGTGGGTAGCTGGGATGGCATGCAACTCTCCTCAGCTAGGGCATGCAGGCTTCGTTGGATACGAGGGTGATTCGTCGATGGCACATTAACGGCCGCCACCTTGCAGCGGGCAACTCCGGTGATTGAAATCGGTTCCAAAACACACCGCCACCGCGAGTTGATGATCGACGAGGATGGATTATTGGTTGGTGTGATCGTCTAATTGATTTTGAACGCTAGCAGCACCGATGACGTCGTGATCATGCAAAGGGAAAAAAACATCTAAAAGCACCCACAGATGCGCTTTAACACGTTGGAGAGGTACGTTACCTTGTACCTATATTCAATAGGCCTTGATTTAATTTAATTGCAGCAACGTGGATCAGGAACAATGGCTGTACATTCAATCGGCATCTGCACAACGCCCATGCAAAGAACGGTGCCCAGCTGCAATGGCGCTATCCGTAGGCGACAACGTGGTCTTCGCAGTGCAGTGTGATGGCTGCTGGGTCGCAACTCTCACTCGGTTGGTTGGAGGAATCAAATGGTGCAGCCCACGATCCTGGTCACGGCACCAGAAATGTTTGGGCAGGTCGTGGCTCACCTCGGTTCTCCGGTATGGAGTATGCAGATCAGCGCGGTCTAGTGGATCTTGACCGTCGGCACACCGGTTATCATGCAAGCAAAGTGATATCACTACAGAGCACTATTTTACACATGCGTTTAAAATGAAATTCACTTTTATTCAATCAACTACGAACTACGTAATTTATTGGGATCGACGTGCGAGGGACGTGCGTGTGCCTTTACCGGTGGCTAGCGTATAACTAAAGAGTGATCGGTCATCGGGATATGGGTTGACCACCCGATCTAATCTTAACAGAGCAAGAGAGTGAGTGCTTTCCCACTCGTTATAGGTATCGGTCCCTAATCTATAATTGAATAATTCCGTGAAACAGAACACTTTGTTCTGGGCACTTTTATAGCAGCCAAAAACTCACAATATTGTCGAAGACGCCAAGTTTGTATCTCATCGATTTTCAAAGTTACAACTGCTTTTCCATGAAAAAAATCGTACTTTCAAAATTCAATAAAAAGCTTTAAACAAAAAAAGGTACCTACAGTTTTTTCACCATAAATAGAACAGAGTACGATCTTTCCAATGCAACCGGGAGAATGAAAATCCATTTGCTCCTTTTTGAGATATGAATTTATGAAAAAAAGTGATTTTTTGAAGAAAAATGACAATATCTTTTTAATTACGCGAGTTAGAACTTTGAGCTCTTTAGAAAAAAGATTCGTCGTTGATAGTTCTAAAAGTGGTCGGAACAAAGTATTTACGAGAAACGAACGAATTAAAAGTTTTTTCAGGAAAACTGAAATTCATGGATCACCCTAACATAAATATTAAAAAAAAATATAAGCTAGGAACCATAAGAGATAGAATAATGGTTTCTTCGGCAAACTTGCTCCAAATAAGTTCTTTTACAACTTTGTAGAACATTTTGTAAACGTACATAAAACTATTAGAAAGCAGATGTTTGGATCAGCAAAACTAGAGGGACCACCCTAATTTCACAATAATGAGAAAAAAGGTCGAAAAATAAGAAGAAAGTATCTAAAACTTATGGTTTAGACACAAACATTTTTGTCTTCGTAAACACGGCTCTGAACCCATTGTGCAGGGGGTTTCAGAAGCGTGCCAGGGGTTTTTCAAGGGCGTCCCAGCGTTCCCTGATCACCTGAAACTCTGAAACGCCTCGACAGGCCTCTAAGTTCTCGATGAACCACCGGAAACCCCTCCGATACCCTTCGAAACCCTTATGAAACTCCCATGAAAGTTTAACATGAAAATCTGATTAATTTTGAACAGATAATTTTAAGTTTCAACTACCGGAGTGAACCGTTCAACATTTAGCTAGAATCGGTCAACATTAGGATGAATTCTCAGACGATTTCTTCACTTTTCACCACAAAGAATAACAAAGCGTAAATGAGAAAGAATGTTTCGAAAGCACAAGCCTGGATGAGTGCACTTGACTCTTCCCCTTTCTCCTCCATAACTGATGCTATGCTGTGCATACATACTATCCAGCATCTTATGGTCGTCGTCGGTGGCTGGACCACACCACCCACCGCATCACCTCTGGTAATATGCGCGCTGCGCACAGGACAGCCGCCACGTGTATCTACTCCAAAACCCGAAACGGGCATCGCACACATAACCTAGTCATACAAGGGGGAAACCGAATATGCGGTGTCTGTTTCCTGTTTCCTTAATGTTGCTGGTACTGATGGTGTAGTTGCCGCACCGTATGCTCCGACCCGACCGATTCACCTTACTCGACCGACTACTGCCTGTCGTAAAAAAAAATCGCGTTATCATCTTCTACTTTCGGGGGGAGATGCACTGCACAGTGCACACACAGAGACTACAATGTGTGCGGCCACACCGTCGCCACCGCTGCGCCACCGTAAAGAAGCAAATCATATTATAGATAGTACCGGGACCAGCCAGCCAGCACCAGTTTTATGAGTCCGAGCCGCACTAGATGCGGCACGGAGAAAATGGTCCTCTGCTTATGATGATGACGGTTCACTGTTGCTTCATCTCAGTTAGTAGTGCAGTAGCAGCACTCTGCTGTTTAAATATCCAGAGTGCATTGCTGCGATATGGTTTGATGTTTCTAATGCAGTTGGACGATTGTAGAAGGTGGAGGACAAACGTAAATGTTCAGAGCATGGTTTTCAGTTTTTCTTATTTCATTCCGAAATATGCTTCCGTATGATGGTGGTTCGGGATGTTTTCCTGTGTGGATCCTTCATAAATGATATGTTTTAAAATGTGATTACATTTGCTTGGGATGTTTTTGAACTAATTCATTTTTGGATTACTGGGTCCCCTTTTTTCCTTTTGGTTTCCAAAGTTTAGCTTAGGTTTCTTTTAAAAATAGCATAGTAGCTGCTGGGACAGGATCTTCAGGGACAATCCTGAGAAATGATCCTCAGGAAAACCCTGAGACATGATCCTCGGGTAAAAAAATGACAGAATCCTCCTGAAACATGACCCTCAGGTAGAATCCTGGGAATCCTCAGGGAGAATCTTGATACAGGATCCTCATGGAGAATGCTGGGACAGGATCCTCAGAGAGACCCTTAGAACGGGATCTTCAGGAAGATTCCTGGGACAGGATCCTCAGGGAGAATCCTGAGACGAAACCCTCAGGAAGAATCCTGAGACAGAATCTTCAAGGAGTATCCTGAGACATGATCCTCAGGAAAATTATGTTACAGGATTCTCAGGGATACCCCTGGATCAGGATCTTAAGGGAGGCGCCTGAGATGCAGCAAGATTCACAGGGAGAATCCTGAGACATGATGTTTAGTGAGATTCATGAGACATGAAAACGCTTCTTCTTCTTCTTCTTCTTCTTCTTCTTCTTCTTATTTTTGGAGTAAGAGTGGGGACTGGAGACTGTTTCTCAGCTGAGTGTTCTGTGAGCACTTCCACAGTTTTTAACTAAAGGCTTCCTCTGCCAAAGACCGAAGATACTCTATGCCCAAGGTAGTTGAGGAAATATCCTTTACGAAAAGTTTCTGGACTGACCGGGAATCGAGCCCGTCATCCTCGGCATGGTGATGCTGGATACCTACGCCTTAACAACTGCAGCTGTGTGTGCCTAATCCTGAAACAGCGACCTCGGGAAACTTCTGGGACACGATCCTCAGGGAGAAACAAGAGACGGCATCTTCAGGGAAAAATCTTAGATATGATCCGCAGGAAAATTTTGGGGCAAGATCTTCAGGGAGACTCCTGGGACAGATTTTTTGGGAAGAAACATGGGATACGATTTTTCCGCTGAGGAAGGCAAGGAGGAGCAGCTGAAGAAGGACGGCGAAGCTGGCAACTGAAAAACTCGTCTGGATTTTGAGGACAGGTGCTTCGATGCGAAAGATTTCCTTACGTCGCACCGGAGCAATCTGACAGCTGCAGCTTCTTCCACTCCGCCCGGCCAAATTCCTAACTCCCGAATCCATCTCCCTGTTTTCAAAACTCCTTCCTTTGACGGTTGTGTGAAAGATTGGTTGAGTTTTCGTGACGCTTTCCAGAGCATGATCGCTAAAGATGCTTCGCTTGGATCAACAGTTTCCTGATTGCCCAACCCATCAAGCGGGAATCGTACAACGCTCTAGTTGGTCTCACCGACTCGTGCGAGCGATACTTTCGGGGGAGATGCACTGCACAGCACAGAGACTCGATGTTGACACATAACGGCATTGGGAACGTGCTCATAACTCTCGTGAAGCACCAAAGTATTTACGAGGACTTGTTACAGTTTCTTCGGGATCACCTCGCAACTCTACAACCCCTGACATCCATGAAAACCCGGGGTTCGGACTCTCGTCAAGATCATGGGAAATCGACGGCCAAGTACAAAGTCGGTTCGACTCTCACAACTACCACGACTCAGAAGCGAATCCTTTATCAGTATGAATCCTTCCCAGCGGTTTGAATCAGTTAGGAAAGCAGGTTTGTGCCTAAATTGTCTTTCCTCTTTCCACTTGGTCAGGGCTTGTCCTAGCTCAGCTTGTCGTGTCTGCGGTCAAAAGAACCATACGATGCTGCATTTGCGCCCAGCAAGCAACGGACAAAACTACTCGCAATCGCAACCCACGAAACCCGGCATTTCACAAAGTCAATCCGCAATCGCTCCCTTGAACAGTTCCTCCGCTTCGCAATCGCAAACAGTTAGCAACGCACCCTCCGCTAGCCCGTCTACCTCTCGCCCAGTTGGCCTTCCTGCCACTACTACTGCCGATAGTAGCGTGATTCTTCTCTCGACTGCTGTCGTCAAGATAGCTGACTACAACGGGAATGTCCAGTTCGCTCGCGCCCTCCTTGATTGCTGCTCCGAACGAAATCTGATGAGTGTTCACTCTCTTTGGCGCAGAAATTGGATCTACGTCGGCAGAATGACTCGCTGTCTCTCCAAGGTGTTAGTCCCAGTGCTACTGTGTCGAAGCAATAGACGACAGCAATCGTACTATCGCGTTGTACAGATTTTGTTGTTGACCTCAAGTTCCACATTTTGCCGGAGTTCAAGCCGATTTTACCGTCGAACCGGTTGTCGGTAGCCTCCTGGAAGATTCCTCAATCCATGCAACTTGCTGATCCTCGCTTCTTTGAGCCGAATCGCATCGATGCTATCATCGGAGCCGAAGTGTACTATCGTCTACTGCTAGAAGGTTTCGTCGATCTCGGACCGGACCGGAACTACCACAGTTGAAGGAAACGGTTTTTGGGTGGATAGTATCCGGAAAAGTGAATACAGTGGACTCGAACCTGTCTGCCACCACGCTAGTCTGCAGCAACGCAGATTTGGAGATTCAGCTTGCTCGCTTCTGGGAAGTTGAGTCGTGCAATAGCAACGAGACCTTCTCCACGGAAGAACAGAAATGCGAAACTCATTTTGCCGCCACCACAATTCGAGACTCTACTGGAAGGTTTGTTGACAGGTTGGCAGACTCTCGTTCCATCGCAACTTGGCGCTTTTTGTCCCTGGAACGACGACTTCAGGCGAATCGTTCACTGTTGGAGGCGTACACCGATTTCATACTAGAGTACGTTCATCTAGGTGGACACATGGCACCGATCGATGCTAGCGCAGAAGTTCCCGGGCAGAAGTCCTATTATATGGCTCACCATTGCATAGTTCGACCGGAGAGTGTCACGACGAAACTCCGAGTCGTCTTAGATGCGTCGTGCCCCACTGATACTGGTGTTTCGCTGAATGACACACTGATGGTGGGTCCAGTTGTCCAGGACGAGTTGTATAGCATCATCCTACGGTTCAGACTTCCTCGCTTCGTCATCGTCGCTGATTTGCAGATAATGTACCGGCAAGCGTTGGTATCTCCGTCTGATCGGCCCTTGCAACGTATTTTGTTTCGATTGTCACCGTCGGACCCCCTCCAAACTTTCGAACTGCTGACAGTTACGTATGGTACGGCGGCAGCTCCATACCTGGCGACACGTTGGCTCCAGCAACTCGCCTCTGACGGCGAATCGACTCACCCAAAGGCCGCAGAGGTGGTGTCAAAAGACTTCTACATTGACGATCTGCTTACAGGAGTGGCATCGGAAGAAGAAGGCGTTGATCTTTGCCGAGAGCTGATTGATCTCTAGCAGTCGGCTGCATTTAAGTTGCACAAATGGGCATTCAACAGTTCGGCTATTCTACAGCATATTCCAGCGGAGTTTCGAGAAGATCACAGTCTGGTGGAGCTCGATTCGTCATCCTCGCATGTGAAAACCTTGGGGCTACTCTGGCAGCCAGACGAAGACGTCTTCCGCTTTAAAATACCAACTTGGACCGAGGACGCTGCTATTTCCAAACGATTGGTGCTTTCTGAGGCAGCACGCTTATTCGGCCCTCATGGCCTGTTGGGGCCAGTGGTACTACGCTCGAAACTCTTCATGCAGGAGTTATGGAAAGCGAAGGTTTCCTGGGACAACCCGCTAAACGATCGTCAACAGCAATTCTGGAAAAGCTTCCGAAATGATCTCAAAATTCTCGGCGAGTTCACTGTTCCACGGTGGGCGGCATCCTGTAACGATCCAGTCTACGTAGAGCTGCATGGGTAAAGTGACGCTTCCGAACGCGCATACGGCGCGTCCATCTACCTCTGCACAGTTTCGTCTAGCGGAATCATCTCGGTTCATCTACTTACCTACAGCTAAGTCAAAAGTCGCTCCGACGGGAATCGAAAAATTTGGTTCTTCTATTCGCTTACCGCGTTTAGAACTCTGTGGTGTTCTCCTACTCAGCCACTTGTTCGAAAAAGGGGAAACCAGTCTTCGTATCCCAGCCCGTCCTTTCTTCTGGACGGATTCAACTATTTTTGTCCACTGGTTGTCCGCTTCACCGTCTCGTTGGAAAACTTTCGTCGGCAACCGAGTGGCTGAAATTTAGCAAATAACTGATGCTGGAAAGTGGAGACACGTTCCAGGCATCGATAACCCAGCAGATGTCATATCCCGGGGAATATCTGCAACGGAGCTTGTAGACCATATGCTGTGATGGCAGGGACCACAATGGTTGCAGCAACCCAACCGGTTCAGGCCCGCTTTAGTCAAAACCTCCGACGATCACTTCAGTTCAGTGCAACTGCAGGATGAACCCACGGTTTCGTTGCCTACAGTCGTCTAAAGTACTATATTCGCCCTGAAATCATCTCTATCCAGACAAGTCAGATTGGTCGCCGTCATACAGAGATTCTGCTACAATTCCAATGTGCCTAGTCGTAGATCTGGAGCTTTAACCACAGCAGAGTTGAATGAAGCGTTGTGTAGTTTGGCCAAACTTGCTCAACAGGAATCGTTTCCAGAAGACCTGTACTCTATCCGCACTGCTGGTCAAGTGAAGTCAACGTCGAGGCTGAAAACTCTATCTCCAGTTCTCGTAAATGGTAATTTTCACACGAGAGGACGTCTCCACAATGCAGCTGTCCCGTACGCTCAGAAACAACCTATAATCTTGGACAACAAGCATCCGTTCACGCTGTTAGTCGTTCGACACTACCACCTTCGTCAACTACATGCTGGAGCGACTCTCTTGATAGCATGCGTTCGTGCGAAGTTCTGGCCTCTCCGGTTACGTGATGTCGTGCGAAAAGTTACGCACGAATGCGTTACCTGTTTTCGAAATCGGCCAAGCTTCGCCGAACAAATAATGGCCGACTTGTCACCAGTTCGGGTATCGCCAGCGTTGCCGTTCCTGAACACAGGGGTGGATTTCTGCGGACCTTTCTATCTCCGAACTCTGACAAGGAAAGCTGCGCCGGTGAAATCTTTTGTAGCTGTCTTCGTTTGTCTTTCAACCAAAGCAGTAAACCTAGAGTTTGTAGGAAATTTGTCAGCCGACTCGTTTATCGCTTTCCTGAAGAGGTTTGCTGCACGACGAGAAGTTCCGCAGACCATTTATTGCGACCATGCGACAAATTTTGTTGGCGCTCGCCGAATACTGAACGAGATTCTGAATCTGTTTCGGACCCAGCAGAATCGCCTGGATATCGAACGACAATGCTCCGCTGAGGGCATTTAGTTCTCGTTTATTCCTCCGAGATCGCCGCACTTCGGGGGAATTTGGGAAGCAGCGGTTACATCCCTTAAGACCCATCTTCGTCGCACTCTTGCAAACGCAATGGTGACACCCGAGCAGTTCCACACAGTGCTTACGCAGACCTAGGCACTGCTCAACTCTCGACCGCTAACGCAGCTCAGCAATTCCCCAGAAGACTTGGACGTCCTCACGCCAGGTCACTTTCTGATATACCGACCGCTGACTGCAATCCCGGAGCCCTCATACGAAGAAGTTCCTTGCAATCGGCTTTCTCAATGGCAGATGACACAGGAGTTCGTCCGCCGCTTGTGGAAGCGATGGTCCACCGAATACCTATCGAGGCTGCAACAGCAAACCCTATGGACACACGAGCGAAACAACATTCGCATAATATACCGCCGCAGAAGTGGCGTTTCGGGCGCGTTATTGAAACATTCCCTGGAAACGATGGACTCATCCGAGTCGTGAACATCCGAACCAAGGACGGCATCTTCAAGAGAGCCCTCACACGCTTGTGCGTTCTGCCGATTGCCGACAACCTACCCGAGGACCAGGAAGCAGCGTAGTTCCAATAGTTCGCGGTCCCAGCAACACAAGCGTTGTCAGAATAGATCCTCGCATAGTACACATCGTATCCGCTATCACTGCAATAAAGCAACGTGTCCCATTCCCGCGTATCACGTGTTTCGAACTGTAACCTTGTCGCGTTTTAGTTGCGTGGTAAACCACATCCGAAGACCACTACTTCGACGCAAGTGTCCCCACAAGTCCGGAGAAGCAGCTCCGAACAGAACCTTAGAGAGACTTCTGGCACAGGATCGTCTGGGAGATTTCTGGGACATAATCTTCAGAGCCCGGGGCCAGACTCCTGGGCCTGAAGTAGGGTCTTCAGGAAAGATCAGGGAGATCCTCAGAGAAAATCCTGAATCGGAACTCTCAGTGATCCTGTTACAGGATCCTCAGGGAGAACCTTGGCACAGAATCCTCCAGTGACAGGATCTTACGGAATACTGCTGAGATAGAGTCCACATGAATAGAATGCTGGGAAAGAATCATGGAGAATCTTGGGACAGAATTTTCAGGAAGAATCATGGGACAAGGACTTGAAACAAGTTTTACTGAGAATCCTAAGACAAGACTTTCAGAGCGAATCCTGGAGCCAGGATTTTAAGGGCGAACCCTGAAATCAGAATCTTCACGAAGACTTCCAAAACAGGATTCTCAGGGAGCATGCTGAGGCATGATCTTCTGGGAGAATACTAAGACGACATCCTTAGGAAGAAACTTGAGATAGGACCCTCTTGAAAAATCAAGAGAAAGGGTCCACAGGTCCAGGAGGAAGATCCTCAAAAAGAATTCAGAGACAGGATACTCAGGGAAAAACCTAGGACAAGATCCCAGAGAGAATCTAGAGATTGGTTGTTCAGGGAGAATCCAGAGATAGAATTCTCTGGTACAGGGCTGGTAGCAACATCTGATGGTCAGAATAGTTAATTTAGTGACCAATTTCTCAAAAATAGTGGCCAAATAGTGACTTACAGATAGCAAAAAAGTGACTAAATAGTGATTTTTGACACAAAAATAAAGGATTAATGATCTGAAGGATGTTATGCGAGTGGCAGAAGGGTACACCTGAAACAAATCAAAAAAATTTCTGTAGATTTTTGAG
Organism: Aedes albopictus; assembly: GCF_035046485.1. Classification (NCBI taxonomy): domain Eukaryota; kingdom Metazoa; phylum Arthropoda; class Insecta; order Diptera; family Culicidae; genus Aedes; species Aedes albopictus. The sequence goes on from NC_085136.1 coordinate 42,736,610, forward strand.
AGTTATCATTTCGGAGATATCTTAAGGAGTTTTATTATTAATCATTCAGGACATACAAGGACTGCAAAAGCATACTGAAAGACTTTCACCAACAAATATTTGCCGAATGCAGAGTTATTCTTTTTTTGAGTATTACTTCAGAAAATATTTGAGGATTACTGTAAAAGTATATTCCAGATATTCTAAAGGAATTAAAAAAACACCAGTTTTCAAGATTGTAGGTATTTGTTAGATATTTTTCAAAGAATTTTATCAGGCTCACGAAATCTGTCAGAATTTCTTCCAGGAACTGCACCACAATATCATATGGAAGATCTTGCAAGGGATTCATACAGAAGTTCTTACATATATGCATAAAGAAACACAAGGCTTTCAGCATGCTCACTGAACATCTTAACGTATACTCCGCCAAGAGGTTCATCAAGAGTTCTAAAAATTTTGCCAGTAATTTAAAGAAAAAACATAAGGTTTTTTTCCGAGAATAGCACTACAAACTTCTGTTTGAAATATAGTCATATGAATCATATGTAAAAAAAAACAACACTAATAAGTTATTGCGACATTTGCACCCATTTAGACGCGGCCCAAATTCATTATTATCAGTCGAATTTCGCACACGACTTCGCAGCGGGTAGCGTACACGACAGGGGCGTAGGATGCATATCAGGTAAACAAAATAATTTTAATTAATGTGAAATGTCGCTGGAAAACGATGATTCAGTGGGTGCTCAAATTATCACAGTAGTCTAAACATGAATAAGAAACCCAATACTCTATAAAGGCGGCGAACGTACCTTTATGGACTAGACATTTTATTGTCTCCAATAACACAAAGCTTTAGACACTATTTTAGATATCAGCTCTTGTTATCATCACTCAGGACATCAGGACGATGAAAATAGTTGAAAATAGTGACTTTTTAACAGAAAAAGTGACTTTAGTTGAAAATAGTGACTGTATAGTGACTTACACGACAATAGTGACCAAGTCACTAAATAGTGACTCGCTACCAGGCCTGCTGGTAGCATACTGCGATAGGATCTTAACGGAGAATCCTGAGACAGAGTTCCTTGGGGAAATCCTGAAGCAGGACTCCCAGGAAAATGTCAAAGTCATCGGATCATATTCTACTGGAATTTAGCAGTAAAATAATGCGAATATGATACGAAACAACTTTACTTTTGCTTTTCGTTCACATCTTCGATGTTCACTAAAACCTCCCACCACAAGCCTACAAATGCTTTCTGCGGAAGCACATCAAAACCGAAAAACGGTAGTTGATGTTTGACTTTCCAAGTGCTCGGCAATTTCTCCACTAAAACAGCTACCTCTAGGTAATTTGCTAAACAGCACCCAAACAGCCAACACCGCCACCGCCATCAATGAGCAATGCGAAGGCGAAAAACTCAAACAGACGCAGACCAGGCGGAACAGCATCCGGCCGGAACGTTTTGACGAAAGCACGTACGAACGTGGTGTCATCCTTATGAATCGAATTAGGTATGTCAAAAAGGAGCGAATGCTGACCGTTTGCCGGTGAGTTGTGCTGGATGGCCTAAATGGAATTGGCCATAGTCAACTCATTTTTCGAAAGCATCTTCCCGAGAATTTAGAGATGCGAAATTTTGTCAAAATTTTAAATTGATGTAGTTCGAACACACAGTTTAAGTCGGCTAGATGTTGAAAGAACCTTATGTTTTTCACAAAGATAGATAATGTTATTGCCCTTTACCGGCTATACCAGTCGGCTGGTATGCCTGAAATAGACGAAAAAACTCAAACTTTTTCGAAGACACAGAGTGTGTTTAATTGACAAATTGAGAGATAAATTTGAGAAAAAAAATGCCACTTGTTTTGGTGGGATTCAAACCCACGACTCTGTATCGCTAGTTCGGCGCTTTAATCAACTAAGCCACAGAACAAGTTACGATTCTGTGCATTTTCTGGCACTCCAGCAAAGTGCTGAAAATCTCATTGATAAAAATCTTGATAATAATGTTAATTGTTTTCTTTAAAAGTGTCAGCGATGATCTAATTTATGATTGTTTCTTACATCGTACCATTCGGACTTCCATCAATCCAGCTAATCGAATGATTCTGCACGTAAACCATATACGGCTGATCCCTTTTAACAACCGTATCAGCCGCCCAAGCTTTTGATCTTCCCGCATCGATGCGATGCGACGACAACGAGGTAAAGTCCCCGCATCACCGATACACGTTGACTGGAAAAGAGTCAACTAGCCGGCCAACCAGCTCACAGGCGGTGGTTTATCGCACAATGACCACCACCTACACGTCACACACCCTCATCACCACCAAGAGGCGCGCGCGCTCGCGTGGTCTCAAATTCTAAATAAAGTGATCGGAGCAATCACACCAAATGGTGCCACGCCACTACTACGGCCATGCCACCATTCACCAATTGCATCAATCAACCACATAAATGCATTGCGGCTCTTATCTATTCTTCTGGTGAGGAAACAATGCAGCAGCAGGCAGCAGCAGTAGCATCACCAATCCGTCGACACGGAACGTTTCGGCTTTAGGGACCACGCGATACAGATGACGACGACAATATCCCCACAGTCCACACAGCATGCAGTCTTGTTGGTTTTTTGTTGATCTCCTCGCTGCTGTTCATCAACTGGGGCAGACGCAAATTTTTGATTTTCGTTATCACACGTTTCGTATCGCTTTTTTTTGGGCTTTTGAATCCCTCGAATTGTTTTGATGACCACAAGCGGCAAGCGACGCGGTTTTGCCGGCATTCAGTTGGCTCTTGTTTGACTGCCCCAAACGCAACGAAATTGTATTGGGAATTAGGTGGCTTTGTTGTGGTTTGCGATGCGGTGCGATTGCGGAATTCGTTTTGGGCTTTTCAAATGTTGTTTTCGTAATGGCATTTCGTGCTGATAGTTCACAGTTGCTGGACGCGGCTTTGTAGAAACACGGAATACTGACACCAAGAATATGATGACCCTGTCTAAGGATATCCCTTGGAAAACCTATCTCAGGATTCTTCTTGGGAATTATGTCTTAGGATTCTACTTGAGATTATTGTCTCAGGATTCCTCCTGGGAATCCTGTCTCAGGATTATCCCTAGGAATCCTGTCTCAGGATTATCCCTGAGAATCCTGTCTTAGGATTTCCTCTGAGAATCCTGTCTCAGCATTCTCCCTGAGAAGCCTGCCTCAGGATTCTCTCCGGGAATCCTGTTTCAGGATTCTCTCCGGGAATCCTGTTTCAGGATTCTCTCCGGGAATCCTGTTCCAGGATTCTCTCCAGGAATCCTGTTCCAGGATTCTCTCCGGGAATCCTGTTCCAGGATTCTCTCCGGGAATCCTGTTTCAGGATTCTCTCCGGGAATCCTGTTTCAGGATTCTCTCCGGGAATCCTGTTTCAGGATTCTCTCCGGGAATCCTGTTTCAGGATTCTCTCCGGGAATCCTGTTTCAGGATTCTCTCCGGGAATCCTGTTTCAGGATTCTCTCCGGGAATCCTGTTTCAGGATTCTCTCCGGGAATCCTGTTTCAGGATTCTCTCCGGGAATCCTGTTTCAGGATTCTCTCCGGGAATCCTGTTTCAGGATTCTCTCCGGGAATCCTGTTTCAGGATTCTCTCCTGGAATCCTGTTTCAGGATTCTCTCCAGGAATCCTGTTTCAGGATTCTCTCCGGGAGTCCTGTTTCAGGATTCTCTTCGGGAATCCTGTTTCAGGATTCTCTCCGGGAATCCTGTCTCAGGATTCTCTCCGGGAATCCTGTCTCAGGATTCTCTCCGGGAATCCTGTCTCAGGATTCTCTCCGGGAATCCTGTCTCAGGATTCTCTCCGGGAATCCTGTCTCAGGATTCTCTCCGGGAATCCTGTCTCAGGATTCTCTCCGGGAATCCTGTCTCAGGATTCTCTCCGGGAATCCTGTATCAGGATTCTTTCTGGGAATCCTGTCTCAGGATTCTTTCTGGGAATCCTGTTTCAGGATTTTCTCTGGGAATCCTGTCTCACGCCTAGGAATTCTGTCTCAGGATGTTCCCCTGGGAATCCTTTTTTGGATTGCAGGACATTCTGTTTAATATTCTCTTCTAAAAACGAACTTCAAAGTGCACCAAAAGCAATTCGTCTAAACCAATTCTGCATGAAAACCTAATTACATTTATCGCGTAAATACGCATGTCGTCTGACTGCTTGCTGTCACCTTTTCCGTCACAAGACGTACCCATATTAATAAGACACCTTAACAAGCTCGACAAGTTTTACATTAGCATTATTACATGTGAATACCTATCCTTATCACACTTGCGCCCAGCCAGCAGCTGATAGAATCGTATTGCAATCTGTTCCACGGCTGTTGCTTCGTTCCTCTCTATGCCAGCTCTCCACAGGTACACGCCACCGCACCGTAGCGCACAGGATCCCCATTTTTTTGCCGCGCGTAACGTGCCAAGTTTCCCCGAAGAGGACAAACAAGCATGTGCTTACATCGGCTACCTACCTACCGTTCTACCAAGCAAATAAGCGCGACAAGCGCAAATTGCCACGGTAAAATGTAGAGAAAAAATCCCTCCGACCCAACAGCACGACACGGGTCTTCTTGGAATCATCATAACAAGTACATTGTAATATCGGCTTCTCCCCGCGAGAACGTTGAGAACGCGACAGCTCATGGAACCAGTAGAAGTGTTTATGAATGTAAATAGGTACCTACATCTGAGTGTGATGACGAGACATGCAGCTTTCGTATGGTTGGCCAACTGCACCAGCGAAGCGATAGGGAGATGATATTTGCATCCTCCCGTACACGCGCGAAGTTTTGCTCGGAAGATTTGAGAGAGATGTCGAGGTGCTTGTGAGAGCGATAGAATGATGGAGAGACGCGGTGTCCGGTGTCAGAACCTGCGCTCTTTTGAGAGCGAATAATAATGAGAGTAAGAAAGATGTTCCGATGTAGTAGGGATATCCTGTCAACCTTTCCAAATGATTTAGTGTGGTTTTGATGCTGATCTGAATTATAGAATATCTAGGTATGAAAGTTTAATATAAACTAATATAACTTATTGAAACTGTATAATTTAAGGCTTCAATCCCTCTAACTTTCGAAAATTTTGTATGAACTAAAGTCTACGAGGGGAAATGGGAGGGGTGTCTAAAATGGCTAGAAATGAGTCTACACCCTAAAACGAAACAACACAGGCTTGTGTACAATGTACACAGGCTTGTGTACAATGTACACAGATTTGTATACTACTAGATCAGCCTCCACCCCTGTGTCAAATGTACACAGTCACTTTTCTGGTTCTAGCGCGGGTATGGGAGCAAAGTTCATAACTAATTTTCTCTGAACGATGACATGCATTATCAGGAATCGATCAATGCAAAAATAATTGTTAATTTTGTTTTCATGCCAGCGCTGGAGCCGGAAAAGTATCTGTGTACATTTGACACAGCGGTGAGGCTGATCTAGTAGTACACAAATCTGTGTAACTTCTGTAACCGTGTAGTAGTTTAGGCAGTAAAACGGTGAATCGATAAGGAGAGCGTTCAACATAGCTCTGATCCTCACAAGTTCCTACGATAATGCTTGCACGGGTCAAGAAATGACAAAGACCGCCAGGTAAGAGTTGTGTGCTTAGCTGGTAGTGCAGCCTGGGGGGACTGTTGTCCTTCTAACTTCAGCTAGATTGAAGAGGTACGACTCGAGCGTCTGTTCACCAAGGAGGTGCGGCTCAACCAGCGTCAAATTTTTCTGTGAGAGTAAGCAGGAATGCTTACTTACCGGATGAATGGATGGAGGGTATCGTGTGTCCCATCTACAAAAAGGGCGACAAGTTGGATGCGGGAACTATCGCGCGATCACACTACTGAGCGTTGCCTACAAGATTCTCTCTCAAATTATATGCCGCCGTCCATCACTGATTGCAAGAGAGTTCGTGAGACAATATCAGGCTGGATTCATGGTTGATCGCGCTACAACGGACCAGGTGTTGCAGAAATGTCACGAATACAACGTGCCCACACACCACTTGTTCATCGATTTCAAATCGACGTATGATACAATCGATCGAGAACAGCTATGGCAGATTATGCACGAATACAGATTCCCGAAAAAAAACTGATACGATTGATCAAGGCGACGATGGATCGAGTGATGTGCGTAGTTCGAGTATCAGGGACACTCTCGTGTCCTTTCGAATCTCGCAGAGGGTTACGGCAAGGTGATGGTCTTTCGTGCTTGCTGTTCAACACTGCTTTAGAGGGTGTAATTAGAAGAGCGGGGATAAACACGAGTGGAACAATTTTCACGAAGTCCGTTCAGCTGCTTGGATTCGCTGATGATATTGATATTATTGCTCGTAAATTTGAGACGATGGCGGAAACGTACATCCGACTAAAGAGTGAAGCCAGGCGAATCGGATTAGTCATTAATGTGTCGAAGACAAAGTACATGATGGCAAAGGGCTCCAGGGAGGAATCAGCGCGCCCGCCACCCCGAATTTATATCGACGGTGATGAAATCGAGGCGGTAGAAGAATTCGTGTACTTGGGCTCACTGGTGACCGCCGACAACGATACCAGCAGAGAAATTCAGAGGCGCATTGTGGCAGGAAATCGTTCTTACTTTGGACTCCGCAGAACTCTACGATCGAATAAAGTCGAATAAAGAATCTACAAAACACTGATTAGACCGGTCGTCCTCTATGGGCACGAAACATAGACCTTACGTGCAGAGGACCAACGCGCCCTTGGAATTTTCGAACGGAAGGAGTTGCGCACCATCTACGGCGGAGTGCAGATGGAAGACGGGACTTGGAACTGGCGAATGAACCACGAGCTGCATCAGCTGCTGAGAGCATCAACCATCGTCCACTCCGCGTAAATCAGGAGGCTACGATCGGCGGGTCACGTCATCGTGATGTCGAATAGCAACCCGACTGAAACGGTTCTTGAGAGTCATCCGCATGGTGCGCAGCGAGCTAGGTGGGTCGACCAAGTGGAGGACGATCTGCGGACACTTCGCAGAGTGCGGAACTGGACACACACAGTCATGGACCAAGAATGCTGGGGACGACTCCTACGTACAGCAGAAGACACTCAGGCTCTAGTCTGGGTAAGGTAAGGTAAGTAACTTCCGCGATTTCATTCTATGTCAAGCTTTCCGTCACTCGCAGCTTAAGAAGTAGTTGAAGCTCCTAACGCAAGATAGAGTGGTTTGCGAGCGATTAGAAGAAACCCAAATAGGTAAATATGATAAAAAATAAAATCAATAAATTCTTCAGTGAACATTTTTTAAATTAAAATTAGTTTCTAATGGAGTTGTAGGGCAGAATCTGGTATGGTTTCGAAATTTGGTTAAGTTGGAAAATAACTTGCAGAATCCAGCAGAACCTCGTTATAGAAGTCCGAGATAAAAGTCATTGATCAGTTCCGAAAAAAAAACTCCTGTGAGAATCCCAGAAGATACATCTACAGTAGACCCAATCACTTTGAAACGTTTTATCTGCAATTCTCAGTGACACATCAAATTCTCATTCCACATACAAAATCAAATCTTTAATCCAAAAATGAGCAAAATTTTTGAATACTTAACCGTTATTTGTCCGACAAAATTTTTGCTTTTTTCTACACCGTGCTTTTTAAATGGACGTTGGGTACCCGGGTAGCCTGTCGCCAAAAAAGGGTTAAAGGAGTATCAAATCCATTTTGTGCCTTTTAATGTATTTTCAAAGAAAATCGTTTCGCTATCCACAAAATTGCACCGAAAAGGTGCCGAAAATACCGTTAGAATATAGTTAGAACAATACTCTAAAACGTTGCCGAAGACACTACGGTGTTTAAATTATGTATTTCATAGTTAAGCCCAGTTTCGAGATCGAAAGGAATCGCTCAAAAAACTTCTTGAGCGATTCCTGGCAGAAACTTTCAATGGTCACTGTCATTTGAACTGTCATTTCTTCGCAACTCGAAGAAAAAGCGGTTTCTTAAGAGATTCAGGCAAGGAATTTCCCATGCATCAAGATAGGCCGAGTAATTCCTTCTGAACTACAAACAGCCCTTTATTCAACAATTTTCGTTCAAAAATCACGAAAAACCACAACATTTTTTCGACTTTACATCTGTAAGTAATGTAATTTTACAATACAAAAGTGACCCGATTTTGTCAGGCCCTTTCCGGAACACATTTTCTGTTCCCCTCAAAAATCTAAACAAATATTCATGCTTTTTACCCCTCTATGTTCTACCTTCCAGCAGTAGTATGATGATAATCTTAAATGAATTGGTTAATTTTTGACCGTTAGATAATGAGAGCAAAAAGTTTGTCGCAAAATGGGGCTGACAAAATCGGGTCCGTACTGTATTTTACGTTACTAATTTGATTAACTTTCACCTCTATGTATTACGAACATTTCGTCCATACATTGTTATGTATGTATACTAGAGTGGGTCATCGTTTATATGGAAAAATGAAAAAAAAATCAATGGTATCCCATCAGATCAAAGCTTTTTTGATCCCATTTCAGGACCCAAATAAGTGTGCAAAATTTGGGCACGATCGGTTATGTCTACGTTTTTCGCATCGCGTTTGAAGTTTGCATGGGATTTTACATGAGAAAACACACTTTTTTGCATTTCTCTCATGACAAGCTTGAATTTTTCTAAAACCATGTAACCGATAAAGTGAAAACATAGCCTAGGGTGCCTTGAAAAACTTTGTCGAAGACCGCGAACTGATCTGATGCTTTTGAAAAAGTTATAGCGTTGGCATTGCTTGCCGAAACAGCATGATTGTGTTGCTATTGTTATTCCTTTACATATTAAAACATAAACACATGCATGTGATTCGTTGGTTATAACTATATTCACAAGCATCGGATTGCTTTGCGGTCTTCAACAAAGTTTTTCAGAACATCCTAAGCTATCATTTAATAGTATCGGTTAAAAAGTTTCAGACAATCTTTTTCAACTTATGACAAAAATGCAAAAATGTATGTTTTCTCATACAAAATCCCATACAAATTTCAATTGTAATGCGCAAAGTGTAGACGCAACCGATCGCGCTCAAATTTTGCACAGATACTCAGGACCCGAAACGGAACCAAAAAAGCTTTGATCTGAAAAAACGGTTCCGATGACCCGCACAACTATCACACCGAGGGCCCGAATCCCACTCCCGTCAAACTCACAAAAAAATGTGAGTTCTTCCTTCGAAAGGGAAGTAAAGCGTGAGTCTCGAGATGAACTAGCCTAGGGCTAAAAATCTCGATAATACAGATTAAAAAAAAATGATCAAATAATGCAGGATAAGGTAATATTTCAGGAGTTGCAAAATATATTCGTTTAGGAACTTTCCGAGAAATTCCACAAAAAAAATCCAAGTCAATTGACTGGAAATTCAACATTTTTTACTTGAAAATCTTCCTCACGTTTCGCAGCGTATGCTACCAAGATTTTTTTCAGAATATCAGTGATAATTCTCTTTGAAAATACAACCAAAATATTCATTGGAAAAGATTTCGGGCACTCCTTATTATTTTTTTTTTTTTGATTCAAACCAAAAAAATTTATAAGAAGTTCAAAATTTATAAGAAGCCCTTTCAGGGTTTTCGTTAGCAATTCCACAGAGAATTGCGTAGTTTCAACCATCACAAATAACACTAGTTTACAAAAAAAAAAAAAACGAAAGTCATGAACTTCTATCAACGAAATTTTTTTATGCATAACTTTGTTCAGATATCAAGATCGTGCTTCAAAAAAGTTTTTGAGTTTTTCCTGAAAATCGAGCTCAACAGTTTGAAAAATATGGATTTTACTAAAATTCAAATATTTGGCGTTGAAGTCAACAAATTTTCAATCTTTTTGCATAAACTAGCTGACCCGACGTGGCTAGCCACGTTAGCTAGGAAAAGATTATTTTTAAAACTATCTGTACCCGGCAAACTTTGTCTTGCTTACTACGTTTTTTGACGTTTCAAGTTTCTATCCTAGACCAAGTCCCAGATCAAAATGTATGGAAAATCGATTTTCAAAAATTATCAATTTTTTCATGTTTTATGCCTCATAAACCTTCCTTGGGTGAAAACTAACAGAAAAAAAAACTAAGACGACCAATATTGGACGTGATTGGACCTTCCGTTCGCAAGTTATGCGCGGTCCCACGTATGCCACTGCATTTTTATATATATATAGATTCCAGTTACCCTTCATCACTGCAACACTTGTTCACATAAACGTCTTTCGATTCACAAAATACTGCCGAATCTACTGGTCGTACGCCTTTATATAGTAGAAATGAGAGTTACAGTGATTTCAAACATGTTCAGTTATTTCTGTAAAGTTCTTGAGAACATTCCAGAATTTCTCTCCAGAATGCTTCTCTCTTGACGTTTGCTAATCTCACGAAAGTTTTCGAAATTTAATGAATTTTGATGTTCCAGATTTTTTTTATCATGAACGCTCACCAACTCCACGAATATTCTCGGCATTGAAAAATATGTTCCATAAAATACCAGAAGATTCGTTTTCTTATTCTTTCTGCTGCTTCTATCTGGAAATTGGGTTGTTTCAGAACATTCTTGAAGGTTTTTTTTTCTTTTTTTCTTGTTTTTGGAACGTCCAGTAACTTCTCGAAAGTTCTTGAAATCTTTAGTATTTTGATACATACCCGTAGATTGTTATTCTTCTTTTTTGAACATTCAGTAATCTCCAGAAAGTGCTCGAAATTTTATTTAATTTGAAGTACTCAAACATCCCAAAGGGTCCTTTATTCTTTCTTGGACGATTATAACCTTCCAGATAGTTCTCGAGATTTAAAAAAAGGGTTATAGAACATACCAGAGGGTTCTTCTCCTTTCTCTTTTTAAAATGTTTAGTGGCTTACAGAAAGTTTTCCGTATTTGAGAAAGTGTCATAATACAGATTATCCCAGATGATTTTTCTACTTTCCAGGAAGTTTCTGGTAATTTTATAGATTTTTATGTTCCAGAACATTCGAGAAGACTTTTTTTTTTTGCTTTTTTGCCTGTTCCCAAACTTCCATGAAGTTTTCTAAATTTTCTAAAGTTTTATAATGTTGAGAACATTCTAGAAGGTTCTTTTCTGAAAAGTTTAACTTAGAAGTGGTCATTGGAAAAGGAAGTTGTGGAGCCTCGTGGTCGTGCGGTTAGCGTCACCAAGCGTATAAACGTACCGTGCCATGGGGTGAGGGTTCGATTCCCGCTCCGAGTGATGAAACTTTTCACAAGAAAGGTTTCTTCCTCGTATCGACTGGTGCTGGTAATATGTGTCGTGTCCGTTGTCTAGTGTTAAGTTTCGTTCAGTCTGTACAGCCTCTAGCTGAAGACGATGTCCGTGTCTTTTAAGTTCTCAGTTGATAACTGGGGAAGAGCTCATAGCTGAGTAGCAGGCTTTGATACTCCAGAACATTCTGAAACGTGCTTTTTCTTTTTTTCTGGAACTTTCAGCAATTTCCAGAAAGTTCTTGAAATTTTTAGAACATTGATGTTTCAGAACATTCCAGAAGGTTCTTCTTTTTATTTCTGGAAAGTCAAAAATTATCCAAAAAATTCCCGTATTTTTTAGAAATTTAATACAACTATGGTGAAACATTTCAACGAAACATTTCAAAGCGTTACGGAAAGACAGACAGACAACGCTGGGCTTTTATATATATATGATAGAAAGCTGAATACAATATGTTTCGATCATCTCAACACAATTTTTGCATCAAATTAGTGGAATTCGAGATATGTATTGCTAATTTCCAATCTCCTTAAATTTGAGCAAAATATCCAAAAAATTATGAAGATTTGTTTTTTTTTCTCGGTAAGAAAAAAACGATTAAAAAATTCTTTCTCAACGTACATTTGATACATTATTGGATGTTAGCCAGTTGCAGTAAAAAAATCAGCTCAATCGGAGCATTGGTTACGGAAATAGAAATGTATGGAGGGAGCAACTTTGATTAAAAATAGAACAAAAATCGATTTCAAATCGACAGCCTTGTATGAAAAGACGATAAAAAAATCCACTCTACTGTATTTTTTTTTCCTTCACATTTTCGAACTCAGGGCATGATTCAGTAGAAAGTAACTTGATACCAGACCTGCTTACTGTTCATGATACTTTATTTTTTATTCTATAATTTATTTATTAAAACCCCAATTTGGATTCTTCGCGAGTATCCGGATTATTTAATAATCAAAATCTCTGCCCAAAAATGGTCGAAATCCTAAATTTCATCTTCTATGAAGTCCGGGAACTATAAATGCACTTCAAGTTTAATGGAGAATTTTTTTTGTTGGGATCGAACTGTCATTTTATCGATTGAACTGTCATTCTATCCACGGAAATCAAAACTGTTTTGTTTATTCAACCATCAAAACAAAGCTTTTGGAACGTAATAAACATTATACTCAGAAAAATTAGCTCTTTCGATTAGAATATAGAAAAACCCACGATTACAATCGGCTAACTTTCCAAGATCTATGTAGGGAATCGCGCCACTTGGGCGGTGGCTTCTATATTCGTCTGTTTTCCACTATAACTCAATCAAATTTGAACCAATTGCCACAACTTTTGGAATGTGGTGAGATAGGTATAGTATCTACCCGTGTACAACATTTCAAGTCAATTGGTTCAAAATTGACTGAGTTATAGTGGAAAACAGACGAATATAGAAGCCACCGCCCAAGTGGCGCGATACCCTACCTATCAATGCTTCTTGTTGAACGACAGTCGGCCCACCAAATTGTTCTGTTTGAACACCCCGCTATCAGCTCTCGCGATCGAATTTCTCACTCTCATTCTCATTTCTCAATAAACAGAGAGTCGTAAACGCTCTCCGAGAGAGCGCATCAAATCAAAACAAACTCCCATCCCGGCGGGCGGCTTTCTGTACCGTCGGTGCACAATGCACATAGAGCGAACTGGGTGGGTAGGTAAACGGCAACCGACGAAACCGAGACCGAGGGCTTTTCCCACTATTCGAGGCAATCCCAAACGACGACGCTACGCGAGTCTGTTTCCACTAGTCTACCGGAGAAGGTAGAAGCTCTAGCAAGCCAAGCAAGCAGCGAAGCAAGGCACCCTCCGATCTGATCCGGTTCAGTACATTGCGAGATTTGAACCAGTGCTGACGTCGGTCCGCGTGTATCGCTCGCTAGTGTATCGTTGTCAAGTGGTTATTGTTTGTATCGCGCGCGTGTGAATCGCGTTTTCGGGGTTGTCATCGTTACAACAATAGGCATCGTGTCTAGTCGCGCGGATTGTAGGGCGCACGGGGGAGGCTCATTTGCATCTTTTACTACGGAGTCGAAAAAAAAGGATTTACACTAGAAATTGCCTTGCAAAAGCGAAGAGAAGCACCGTTGAAGGTGAAGTGCCGCACAACTTGAAGAAAACAAAAGTGGTTGATGTGACGACGGCTGTGGCGACGAGGTAGATTGTGGACGTCGACGTCGCGTCGTTTGCGGTGTACGAGAGTGATTGTTCGTGACCTTCTTGGATGTATGTACAATACGCGCGCGCTTGGCGAGATTACCTCGCCTCGAGGGAGTAGTGCAGTTAAATACCGGATGGATTGGGCATTTCGTTTTGAATATTAATTGCTTGATTGATATATGCAGCACTAGCTCGCGCCGTTCCGAGAATGATTCAGTGAGTAAACGGTGGGATTTCCCAACTTGCAGCAGCGATCGAAGCGATGCGAAGATATGATTGAAACTATTTCGTGAGCGTATAGCGGCAAGTGAAACTGACCGCATTTTAGGGATCCAACTATACGGTAAATACAACCGGGTGGTTTGCTGGGGTGTGGTACGGAAACCCAAAACTAGACCACAGCGAATGGTTTTTGGTTCCCGTTAGCAGCAGCGAGATTTCTCAGCCAACTACAACAACAACGAACGACGACGTCTTCTTGCCCAATGGCAGCGCAACCGTGAAGAGGCAGTTGTGAGGTATAGTGGTTACAGTTAATTCAGAGCGACTGGCTGCATGAATGAAACATTAAACGTTGCTCAAAGTTATGACAGCTGATGGTTGGTTGCATTGCAGCAGCCTAACCTCGAAGTAAAGAGCGCGCCAGTCACAGCGTGACATTTAATACACTGAAGAGCAGCAGTAGTAGGCTTGGTAAAAAAAAAAAGAATCAAGTAGAGTCGGCCGTCGCCGACTGTGATTGAATTTCAATAACAGCAGCAGCGTCGTCGTCGTCGTTGCGTTCAGCCTACTCTGCCTGGAGTTGTAGCAGTCGAAGTGTTGAACAAGTTTCCTCTGTAGGGCAGCAGCAGCTGTTCGGTTTCAGTGAACAACACAACGAAAGCCATTGTGGTGCAATGTTTTGTTGAAGTCGACAAAAAAACGAAATTTATACACAACAACAACAACAGTGCAGAAGAAGATCGGTGGTTTACGTTTGTAACCGAATCCTGTCTGTGTGTCTTGTGTCGGGGAGTCCGGTTTGAAGAAAGGAAGCGGTTGTTGTCAACGCCGGCTTGGATTATTTGCTTACGGGTTATTGACAAGTTGGCGAAGTTTTAGCGGCAGAACAGCTTACGAGGTAAGAATCGATTTTTGCTTAGTTTTGTCATAAAATTTAATACAAGGGTGGAACTGGGATTTCAACAGCACGGAGGGTGATAGCAAACCTTTTAGCGGTGAAGTTTAATGATGCAAGGTTTACATAGAGGAACGTGATTTTATGCAAAACAGTTGCACAGTGGCACGAAAATAAAGCTGGAAGCTGCCTTGCAATGTTCTCTGATATCGATGTTCGCACAACAAGTACACATTGACATAAAAAAGCTTGTAAACTAATTCTGATGAATAGCAAATACTCAAGTATTCATTGCATTTCTTCATTATAATACTATTAAAAACATAATACAGTTCTTCTCTTTAAGATGTAGGGTAGAAATTTACTTAGTCATATGCGCTAATTCTCGTCATATCAGATGGAAAACAGCCAATAATTAAATTTATTCCAACTTACCTTTGCCAATTACTCATTAAATAGAAGGAAAAAGATGTAGACAAGAACCAGCCTCTTTAGCACTGGAAATCATTTTGCATTTTGCGTACGACGAAGGCAACCTCACCAAAGCAGCAGCTAGCCGAATTGTTCTGCATCGCCGTTCAATTCAGATTCCCTTATTGAACTGACCTTCAATTCGCACCCCACAAAAGCTCTGTGGCACTTCAAAGTTGAATTTAATTTATGCAGAATGTAGCAAATACTACCCATTATTGAAATAAATTGCTCTTTTCCCTGTCGGTAAAATGTAAACAAACAGTTGTCTTCGTCTCAGTGTAGATCCAAGCAAATGTGTGCGTGAGTTTACATACGAAACATCGTATTTCACAACCACAGAGAAAGATTTCTTCGTTGCACTGTGATGGCATTTATGATCTGGTGGACGAAAATATTAACTGAAGTATTATGATCATTATTCTAAAGCTACAGTCATCTCAATGTGAAAAAACTTTAAACATCTGATTTGATCTGGAAGAATTTTATCGACTTTTCTCATAAACACCTAAGGTCAAATTTTTGACCGTCCTTTGTACCATAGTGTCACGTAGAAGGTGTGCCGGAGATTGAATTCAGGGTGTGCCTAGAATAGACGTGGACTAGACGAAAACAGAATTCGAGGGAAAATTATTCTAAATTATCATTTTGACCTTTCAGTACTCGCGGCAATTTTTGTAGCACGAGCAGTCGCGCGTTGTACTTTGTACAACACCCATGCATTCTGCAATATCTGAGGACCCTGATTGTCTAGAGAAAAACTGTCTTCAGCAATGTTGTTGTAAATTTCATGAGCTACTTGATTCTGATAAAGTTGATGCGTTATACGTCCGCTAGGCGACGCTAGTGAGTAAGTAAATTTTATATCTTTCATATCTCAGGATCCTGATTACTTAGAAAGGCAGTGTCTTCGAGAAAGTTGCTTGGAAGGTCAAGGACTTACAGATGATTTGCTGATTAATTCGAAACTCAACCACTAAGCGGCACTAGTGAGCACGTAAATTTTATATCTCACATATCTCAGGATCCTGATTACCTAGAAAGGAAGTGTCTTCGAGTTTCTGAGTTAAATGAGCCAACAATTTTTTAAATCGGTTGAAAATTGACGGAGATATTATCATTGCAGTTTCGTGGGTATCCGTAAGCTCTTGACAACTTTTCCGAAGACACCATCTTTCTAAATCGTCAGAATCCTGAGATATATAAGATATAAGGTTTACATGTCAACTAGCGCCACCCAGTTTTGGAATTTTAAATCACATTAATCATCATCTATAAGGCCTTGACCTACAAAACAGTTTTGCCGAACACCATCTATCTATGCCATAGATACGGAGTGTTGAAAGGTATAAAATTTGCATGCTAACTAGCGCCGCGTATCGGTAGAAATATGAACTACTCATGTCCTCGCCACCACTTGATAACCCAAGTAAATTTCTGGAGCAACATTTGAAAAGGGCATACAAGCATTGGTAAACAATGACTTCACACGTTGCCCCTGAGCCCCCCTCAGCTTATTCACAAAAACAAAGACCGTTATCAGATAGAGCAAACATCGATCTTTCGGATAACGGTGTTCATTTGCGTGGGCGGGCTGCTGTTATGCCCTACGGAGCGTTTTAGAAAAAAGACACAAGACCTCTTGGGCCCTTTTCAAATGTTGCTCCAGATTTGTTGAAGACATCACATTGAAAGAGCGGCAAGCAATTAACATTTTGAGTTTTGTTCGGCTCTACAAGAGATCTTCATGACCAGTTTTAAAAAACTTGCAATAAAACTGAATCAAAACATCTTCATAACCTCTTTAAGAGCATCTTCCGGCTAAGTGGACCACTCTCGGAGAGGTTTTGCAAACCGCATTAAGAGTACCAATAAACTCGTTTTAAAACCTAGTTGAAAAATGTTCCATTCTCGTTTGTTGTTGTTTTTTTTTTTTTTCAACAAAAACTATGACAGCTCAAAATGCAGAGAAGCTTCTGCGATGGCACGTAAAGTTCAGGAGGATACATCCAGGGTTGTTACAACAGCGCGGATTTCGCGAATTTCGCGGATTTCGCGATTTTCGCGGATTTGGCGCGGATTTTCCCCTGGAATTCGGCCCTCGCGCGGATTTGGCGCGGAATTGGTTTTGCTGTTCCGTCATGCAAATTTTGTACATGATTTTACTCTGATTTGCATCATAGTTTTTTGTGTGAGATTGCCTTCTTTTGATCTATCAACCAGCGCTTGACGAATCCCTTCGACGAACATTATTCTGTGAATCTTGTATATGAAAATACTGATAGTTAAGCCCTTTTAGTGCTTAAAAAAACTTTTATTCCTGTTGGTATGAATCCTAGAGCCTTTGGACAGTATCTCAAGTAACCAAAAGTTCCGCTTCCCATGACAAAATGCTTTTTCAAGTTCCGCGAAGTTCAGATAAAGGGTCAAATGGAACTTTCTGGCTGCTTAAGAGGCTAACGATGAGCCTTGCTGGAACTTCGGTCACAAGTTCCGGCAAGGCTCATTGTTAGCTTCTTAAGCAGCCAGAAAGTTCCGTTCAGAACTTCATCTTCACTTAAACTTCACGGAACTTTAAAGCTGCTTAAGATGCTTCTCGGAACTTTGTCGGAACTTTCAAGTTTATAGAAGTTCAGTTCAGTAGCATTGTGTTTCAATGAAGATTAAATTTATTTCTTTTACAGAAAACAACTGTTTAAGCATATACGAATAAAAGACATATATGAATTTATCAAACTAATGAATACTAGACTTCAGCAAAAAAAAAAATGCCGCCCATCGGATTCGAACCGATAGTCGCTGCGTGAGAACCCTACGCTCTACCACAGTACTACAGTTGAGATTGAGTGAATAGCAGGTAAAGTCTGACTTGAATCGATTTTCTGTCGGCAGCTAGTTTTGCACATTTGTGCAGTAGTGAAGTTAGCTTGACGATGTCAAGTGTCTTCAGCAGCGCAGCGGTAAGTCGGCAGGCTATCACGCAGGAGGATCCAGTTCAAATTTACATAGCAGCGAATATATGTATATATGTATAATTATTGGGTTTCTCGTTAATGTTTAGACTTCTGTGATAATTAGAAAATCCACTGTATTTTTATTTTCAATCGATATTTCGCACAATCAAACTTAATTTGTTTACCAGTTGTGCAGCCGATGACCCTCTCACGAACTCGAGCAAAGTTGTGAACGTGAGCCGCTGCGAAGTCGTGTGCGAAATTCAACTGTGATAATAATGAATTCGGGCCGAGTCTAAATGGGTGCAAATGTCGCAATATCAGAAGTAATTTCCAGACGTGAATCACAAACCCACCAACAGGGTTGTGATTCTGAAAACACATTTTTGTTTCTGCATGAATTTTGTCAAAGTTCTGTCAGAAGCTGCTTAGAAGGCTATCAAGCGTGCTTATGTGAACTTTCAAGTTCCAAAATTACTTAAAAATGAAGCTGCTTATAGCCCATATAGCCGAGGCGGTAAACGCACGGGTATTCAGCATGACCATGCTGAGGGTGACGGGTTCGATTCCCGGTCGGTCCACGATCTTTTCGTAAAGGAAATTTCCTTGACTTCCTTGGGCATAGAGTATCTTCGTGCCTGCCACACGATATACACATGCAAAATGGTCATTGGCAGAGGAAGCTCTCAGCTAATAACTGTGGAAGTGCTCATAGAACACCACTAAGCTGAGAAGCAGGCTTTGTCCCAGTGAGGACGTTACGCCAAGAAGAAGAAGAAGAAGCGGCTTAGAAGCTAATGCTTAGAAGGCGACCTCGAACAAGCTGCTTAGCTTATAAAATACTCTTTTATCTGAACTTTTGGTTACTTGGGACTATAGCTTGAAATGTTCTATCAGAAGACCTGTAGTATTGAGAAGGTTAAATGTTTGGTACGTGATTCCACCGCCACGTGGCGCTAGTGTGCTATTAAAATAAGTGGATTTTCCAATGTTTTACCTCATGATTATCTCATATTCCAGGCCACCAAGAAAATTCGTGTCTTTAGCAAAGTTGTTCAGTGGACTCATGACTCTCTTGGCAGAATTTTTTGTACGCAATTCTACCGCAACGGGGCGCTAGTGTGCTTTTAACATAGAGCATTTTAACATGTATTATCTTGTGATCCAGACCACCTAGAAAGTTCGTGTCTTCAGCAAAGTTGTTCAGAGGACTCATGGTTCTAAAATGGTGGAAAGTTTAATGCGCAATTCTACCGCAACGTGGCGTTAAAGGGCATTTGAAATAGAGCATTTTTACATATTTTATCTCATTATCAATGCCACCTAGTAAGTTCGTGTCTTCAGGAAAGTTGTTCAGATGATTCATGGCTCTCAAATGGTTGATTGTTTAGTACGCAATTCTACCGCTACGTGGCGCGTGCATTTAAAATACAGTGGGATTCCATTTTTGGCATGTTCCGATTTTGGTACCAGCCCAATTTCCGTTTTTGGCAACAATTACATATATATATAAAAAACTAGCTGTCCCGGCAAACTCTGTCTTGCCAATCTTGTGGTGGTGTGACAGCTTTTGAGCTAATTTAAGCACCGCACTCTAGATTGGTTTGATTTCGATCATGTTGATTTTCTTCCCAGTTCATAAAAATCAGTACTTTATCAATTTTCTAACTTTTAAGTTGATTTTCGTAACTTTTTATACATATAAACACAGCCACCATGAATACGAATCGAAACGTGCAAGGGTCATGCTGATCGGTTCGGCCATTCGTGAGTTTTGTTGCCTCAAAGGGGCTACAAACTCATTTTTATATATATAGATACAGCTAATATCGATAAATAATTCTTTTAATTGATAATGTATTCTCTAGTAATCGATTTTACGACATTCGCACAAAGGAACCAGCCCACTTATGTTTGCCACACATATCCTCAATACGGTTTGGAATGCATAAGTCTGTGCCATATATTGTTTATTATTTTTTATTATATGTTGTTGTTACTGTTGTTTATCAGTCCATAGGAGAGTTATTGCAGTTGTTCAGAGGACGAACGACAGACTGATTCATTTCGGTTTGACGAAAAGTTGATGGTGGCCGGGCTGGGAATTGAACCTCTGACCATTTGCTTGCAAAGTGAACATGTTGTCTATGAAAACACAAGGATTTACTGGAGGAACTTTTGTTTCAGATGATTTTGTGGTCGATTGCTTTGAGACAATTTCTACATGATCTTCAAGGCACATTGTTATGGGTGGTCATTACTTCAACACTTAAACTAAGAAAGAAGAGCGGTATGAGGACAAACGAAAGTTAAAAATCGTCATACGTGGTGCTTGTTTCCTGAGAGTACTAAAAAGCATTGAAAATTCTTCTGGAGGGTTGAATTCTGACAATTTTCCGCGATGTTTAGACTAAACTGGAAACTTCCAAGATCATTAGCGCCACGCAGTGAGTGATTTTCGACGCAAGATATACGACGCAAGATATACGACGTTTGAACTAGACTAGAGGCTCCCAGGAACACTAGCGACACGTTATGAGTGATTCTCGAACTAAATGGTTTTCTATGTGGAAGCTCTTAGTCTGCTGAGAAACTTTGCCGAAGACAGTATCCTTTGTAGTGGTCGAGAACGCGAGTTATACGGCTTTAAGACTAAACTGGAAGCTCCCAAGAAAACTAGCGCCACGCAGTGAGTGATTCTTGAACTTAATTGTTTTCTATGCGAAAGCGCTTCGTCTTCTGATCAACTTTGCCGAAGACCGTATTCTTCGAAGCGGTTCAGAACGCGAAATAAACGACGTTTGAACTAGACTGGAAGCTCCCAAAAACACTAGCGCCACGCAGTGTTGATTCTTGAGCTAAATTGTTTTCCATGTGAAAGCTCTTAGTCTTCTGAGAAACTTTGCCGAAGACAGTATCCTTCTAAGTGGTCGAGAACGCAAGATATTCCACAAGTACTGGCAAAATGTAATGTTGTTCACATGTCCGATATGGTGCCCTATGTATCAAATTCCCGATGGCCAATTTTCCCGGAATTACTGTTTTACCATATCAACACATTCTTGACGAAATTATCTTTCGAATACGACATTGGTCATTTGAATTGGTAAAAACCACCATTCTGTAGTAGTCTCATAGTTTGAACTTCTGGGTCATAATGACCCCAATGCATTATTCGTAAGAGCTTTGGAAGCTCCTCTAGAAGAGCTTGGTGGAAGCTCCTACAGGTTAACTTGGTAAGCTACCCCAGGGGAGCTTGGGAAGCTCCTCCGGGAGAGCTTGGAAAGCTCCTCCGGGAGAGCTTGGGAAGCTCCTCCGGGAGAGACTTGGAGAGTTCCTCCGGGAGAGACTTGGAGAGTTCCTCCAGGAGAGCTTTGGGAAGTTCCTCCAGGAGAGGCTTGGGAAGCTCCTTCAGGAGAGGCTTGGGAAGCTCCTCCACAAGAGATTTCGGAAACTCCTTCAGGAGATGCTTGGAAAACTAAAAATAACGTCGCCGGCCAAGTCCTTACAGTCAAGAAGTTTGCTAGGAAGGGAAGGAAATGAATAGAATAAAGTACGGATTGTCAAGTTTGAGCTCTGAATCCCAGCTTCTTCTAGAGCACTGTCTCATTTCTTATTCTAACTAGTCAGTGGGAAATCGGTTAGCTAGAAATAAAAACATTGCTTATTGGCTTGGAAAACAGTAGCAAAAGTATTAAAATTACAGCCCTCTACTTACCTTCTTATTGCTCAAAACCACCTATTGATGCCGATTTACCATTTATTTTCTTATTCAGCTCTTCGCTTTGCGCATTACCTACCTACGTTCATTGAAACGACTAATTAGAGTTTTGGAAAGTTCATAAAAAAAAGAACTAAACTCATCAATCAATTCCCGCACTACTGCAGTTTGTAGGGTAGCACTCCGGAATACTAGTAGGTACAAGCTGAACCTCTGCACCGACACTATCCCCAAACCGAAAGCAGTTCAACGATCTATCAAAACAACCTTTCGCCGGCATGTTTTGTATTTTGTTTATGTCCGCCTATCTAACCTCAACCAACATGATGGGGCGGAGATGTCGACGAATGTCGATGGTTGTAGCTTTCTCAGCCACCACCGAACAAGCCATCGCTCGTAAAGGTTATGGGAAATTTCGACTTGTTAGTCGTCGTCGCATGAATCTGCATCATCACACCGTCGCGCCGCAGAAAAAACCTTCTCCCAATCTATTCCGAATGCGGAATGCGTTTTACCTTTTCTTCCTGGTGATGCGGTTAGGGAAGGTTCATTTATTACGTCCATCGTTTTTCGGGAATTCTAGACCCCCCCCTCCCCCCTCTGTCACGCTATTTCCCTATACCTTATACACGTACTGTCACACTTTCCTAGACTCCCTCCTCCCCCAAATCTTGGACGTAATTTTTGAACGTTCCCTTAATGATGTTTTTGTCCGAATCGGCCGTGCCGATTGAGCTTTAGTTCGTCTGATTGGGATCGAAGCAAGCGTTGCGTTGTTGGGGGATGGGGGTGGCGTTCCGCCACCCGCGTCGTTGTCAAATTTGTAGCCGACGCGTTGTTGCTTTGTTTTGCTGTCATTAGCATACGAATTTTGTTTAATTGCTTTTTTTTTCGATTCCGCTGTTCGTCACTGCCAACAAGTTTTTCCCCGTACATACTTTTGGGCCACGCAGAGAAATTGCCGTGCCCGCACGGTTATAAATGTTTCAGTTTCGCTGCTTGGGATTTGACAGGCTCCCAAATCGGGATTTATCCGAAGGGAGTTCGGGGATGTGAGGGAGAAACGAGAAAAAGAATGCAAATGAGGTGACAGATTGTAATTTTTCTTTCCCGCTGGGCAGACTGGGGACTTTCACACCACTTTGAAGCAGAACCAGTTTTTTGCTTTGTTTTGGGATTATCGTTCGCAGCAGGTCCGGAATTCCAGACATTGCTCGTGTCGAAAACAGTGACACAGTCACAGTGGCCAAGTGCACGAGTTCGAAAGTTTGTTTTCGATTTGTTGTCAATTTGAGTGGATGCAAATTGACAGGTGGATATGTAAGGGAAATCAGTATAAGATGAATAAGTTTAACTCTGTCAGGCTAGCTTTGAATAGTGCAAAGGGAGCTGTTTCAAAGATTAGAACATTACAAATGTTCGTTTTGTTGACAAATTTTAATGTTGACTTGCGACGTTTATGCTCCAAAAATCAATCATTTGCAAATGATGCGATATGTTTTAGGTGGTGGAATCTTTTTCCAAGAAGCTAGTATACAGTAGACATTCGCTCGATGCAAACGCTTTAACTGCAAAGCTTTTTAACTGCAAGTCCGCTAAGTCGCACCGCTATCCGTCAACATGAAATGTAAAGACGCGATGTTTTTCGCATGTACTTTTGTTGCAGTGCGATGTTTTCCAAATGCATCTGACAGTTCTTTGACGTCTGTTAGTTGCACATGTTGCATTTATCGAACGTCTACTGTACCACAAAATTCGAAATAATGGCAATATTTTCTGTATCAAACTCATTTTTACCCACTCTCCCCTTAGGACGATATTTTTTTATCCGGAACCAACTTCGAAGTTAACGTGTATGCAATTACACTCACCAGCGAAATTGGGATGTCAGTCATTTCCTTTTTCGGAGCGGTTTGGATTTAGGAGCTCCATCCATGGCAAACATGGAAATGCGCTCTCCTGGTTAATGTAAATGTCACTCGGTGACAGACGTGTCACACTGTGTGTAAATATGGCTCACAGTCATGCGGTAAAGTTGTTGCAGATGCAGAAGAAAAAGAGTCGCACGTTGATAAGCAATCTGAATGAATGACAAATCGGTACATGTGTCATTCGCAGGGACAAATTGCACTACTGGATCGATTGGCAATTGGGATAAAAACTGCTGCACGTGAGATTATGGGCCCATACCGATATATGGGGTAATCGCTCAATCCGTTGCGGTCGTCTTTGATGTTTACAGAGCGAATCGTTGACATAATCAATTAATACTGTCGAATTCTGGCAATGATGGTGTGGTGGCGGTAGTTCCCCGCAACGGATTAATAATGTATCCGACGAGCGATCGACGAAAATCTACCACCATTGTTTCAAAACAAAACGGAATGGGTGGGTGTGAGCGCCGGATGATTGCTGAAAATTGGAAACGGCCAGGTGGTGGCGATGATACACGCTCTCCGATTGGGAAATTGATGCTCTGTAGGTCGATGGATTTTTTACTCTTTTCAGCATCAGCTTCGTTGGAAAACTAAATGTGTGCGTTCCAAACAGATTACCGAGTGCAGTATATTGAAACGGAAACAAATCGTAATTTGACCGTTCGTTGCATTTGCGTTTTTCGCTGATGACGTGCTGATACCGTTGCAATTGAGTGCAGTTCATGTATCTTTGATTTGCAAATCTGGAGCAATGAAGGAAATTCTTTTGAATCCGTTGTTTGCCACCATAGCGATGGTATCTATCTTTTAAACGCTTCAGATATGTTCAATTTTCTACATAATAGAAATAGCTTGGAACGAGCTCACCACAACAAAACGAGAAAAGACCTCACCAGAGATCAGCAACGCACAAGCATAACATGTCTTACAAGTAGCTTACAGGATCACTGTACATTAGTGCATTAATTCATTAATTTTTGTTTTTTTCCTTACGGTGTCGGCGTGTCATTTTGGTGAGCTCGTTCCATAATATTGTTATCACGTTTAAAATCAAAACTTTCTAAAAAGTTTGAAAAATACATGTTACTATGGTGGCTTTGAAGAGGAAAACAGCTTTAAGTGCTCAATCAGAACATTCGTCGTTTGCAAACGTGATAATGTAATGCGACTGTCATGATATGTTATCGCATTCAACATTTATGAGCTGTAATAACAATTGAAAACAAAATTTTCTACAGCTATGAATAATTCAACCCTTCATTCCGCCGAAAGGCGAAAGCAAATCCAAATTCTCGCTCTGCAATTCATACGAACATCACGCAAAACACGCTGTCAAAACACAACCCTTGACCTTTCGCGAGCTCAACTTTGCGGAGTGAGGCATTTTCCAAAACACACTCCCCAGAGCCAGCCGCCAAGCTGCTTTTGGTACTCGTCGTAACCAATTGCCATGAATTTTGCACTTATGGGAAAAAGGGCTCGCTGTGGTTACTTCAGCACTTTCGAAACGCTGCTGCCTTCCAGTAACTGCACCCAGCAAGAGATTGAAAAAAGATATCCCCCTAATTACGGCGCTAATAACCCGTGAATAATCCACATAAGAAGGCGCTCATTGCACAGACACACACACACACACACATACACACCCACAGACAGACAGACAATCGCTCGACTGCGGATCTATGATGGTGAGCTTCTTCAATCACGCCGAATAATGATGAGCCCGAGAGGAGGCGATTCAAGACACTCGAGACTGGATTACAACAACGGGCGGAGGGGTTGGCTATTGCCGCCAATGAATGATGGAAGCAAAACAACTCGACGAACGAATTTGGATGGCAAATGGCGCAAAAGACGACGACGCCAGAAGAGCTCTCTGGTTGCGGTACCACCGATGCTCATCTCACGAAAAATTGATGATCATCTTCAGTTTTCTTCCCCTGTGTTGTGCTTCCCTTCCTCCCACAGTTCCAATTTTAATACAAGAAAAGAAATTGCATTCATCTGTAAATAATGTGGGAATATTTGCCACGGTTTGGAGGCAGAGACACCTTGCTCACAGGCTTCACAGGCAACAAAGCGAGCGGACCGTCTTCCGAGTGGTACCTACTAGTTTTTGCCGTGCCGTGTGTCTCTGAGCAATCCAGCATCTGTCGTGCGCGGCTTCACATATAGGTTGAGAGATTTGTTTTCCGGGCAGTGGGCTCCAAACTGAAGCCGAGAGTTGTGTCAATCAATTGTGTGACAACCAATTTACACGAATAATGAGATATATGACCGTGTTATACGTCCTTTTATCCGTGTGAAAGTTACATCGCAGAAGATGCAGCAAATGTGTCTTATATATACCAAAGCTCTCAGCTGCGATATACGATATACGATATACGATATACGAGCATTGGCGGGACAACAAGAATGCTTTATGACTTGAAACGCTGTCTTATGCGATTTACGATGTACACTATTGCGATGCTATGTAACATCTTATGCGGAATGAAAACAGGATGTCTGCTAATATGCTAAAATAAAATGAAATTTCCTGAGTTTTCTAAGTTTCTCCAGGAGGAAATTTTGAAAGTTTATAATTCAAAATCTAACTCAAAATTTAATAAAATTTATATATTGTTGAAAAACTATACTGAAATATCCTTAAACACTAAGTAAAAATATGATTTTTATCCAATAAATTTTATCAAATCGCTGAATTCTCCCAAGATTTTTTATTTGCATAATTGATTATATCTAGATTTATTCAAGAGTTCTATGGGTATGTTGCAGGAGAGCGAGTAAAGGCGCTTAAGCCTAGGCATAAAGGCCAGGACACAGAGTAAATACCTGTGTTCCATCCCGGAAATCTGGGGACCAAGGAGTGACATTAATCTTCTTAGCAACGTCACTCCCACTTTATACCATACAAAATTAGCGGTTGGTACGAATGAGATGTCCCCATCCAATGTTTTTTTTTTTGTAGAATCAATAACGCTACACAGTAAGGCTTGGCCATTTTAATGCTTGTTATGCATTTCCAATGCACTGCAAACTTTAATAATGACAAGAAAAATGATAGAAGTAGTCGATTCTATCATTTTTCAGGATTCATTCCACGAGCGACTGTGTATGTGTAGACTAGGCTACACTAGAGTTCTATGCGTTAGTTGCAAGAAATTGATTTGACATTCGCACCGAAAATTTCGTTTAAAAAGAAATGACATCCAAATCCTCTGGAAAAAATACATTCAGGAGTCCTGTTGGCCCTACAGACCATCTTCTTCTTCATGGCGTGACGACCTCACTAGGACAAAGCATGCTTTTCTGCTATGAGCAGTTCAACAGTTTTTTTTTTTAACTGAGAGCTTCCTCTGCCAATGACCATTTTGCATTTGAATATCGTGTGGCGGATACTAAGATACTCTAGCCCACAGATCTATAACTCCATAGACCACATGACTTTTGAATTCCTTACATACACTC
Organism: Aedes albopictus; assembly: GCF_035046485.1. NCBI lineage: Eukaryota > Metazoa > Arthropoda > Insecta > Diptera > Culicidae > Aedes > Aedes albopictus. Next base: position 42,763,715 of record NC_085136.1, read on the forward strand.
CCGGAGAAATTCCAATAAATACATGATGCAGGAACTCCCGGCGGAATTCTCGAGTAACTCCTGGAAGAATTCCGGAGGTTATGTGGAGGAATTTCCTAGGAACTCCAGAAGAAATTCCCGAGTAACTCTTGAAGGTATACCCGAAAATCTCTTGAACTAGTTCCGAGATACTCTTAGAAGAATTTCCGAGGAATTCCCAAAGAACTTCTGGAGGAATTCCCGAGAAACTCCTCGAGAAATTCCGAGCACTACATGGCGAAATTTCGTAGGAACACCTGGAGAAATTCTAGAGGATCTTTTAGAGGAATTTCTGCGGATATCCTGGAGGAATTTCCGGCGAATTCCTGGAGGAATTTCCAAGGAAGTCCTGGAGGAACTCTCGAGGAATTCCCGAGAAATACCTGGAGAAATGTCCGAGAAGGCCCACGAGGAATTCCCGAGCAACTCCAGGAGGAATTCCCAAGGAACTTCTAGAAGAATTCCGAGGATCTCTCGAGGAACTTTTGGAAGAATTCCCAAGCAACTACTGGAAAATTTTGCGAGGATCTTGTAGCATCTGCGCTCCACATGTCCCGCATAGCAACCATATTTTCTAGAAGGACCACACCAGTGGTACCTACCGCGAAAGTCTATCCGTTCCCATAGCATCGATCTGCTTAGGCGACAAATGCAATGTTCGCATATGCAGAACGGTGACCACCAACCGTTTCGGTAATTCTGACGCAACAAAAATGTGTCATACTCATATTTCATTTTCCCATGCCAAAGGCATAAAGTTATCACCAAGCGCCTTTAGCCTTGAACCCGCCTTCTCCATATCGTAACTCTCTCTGGATCTTCTCTCTCTGTCTTTCGAATATCGATCGTCATCGATCGTTTACACAAATACAAGCAAATGACATCCAGCTACCTCCAGTAGGCTACATGTAATTAAAAATTGAGAAATATATTATTCTGATTTCAACCACCAACCAGAGAAGTGATAAATCAATATCACATCCAAAGTTAAAATTAAGAAGTTCCCCTTCAATCTTCAGGAGAAATTCTCAAGGAACTCCGGAAGGAATTCCCGAGGAAGGCCTGAAAAAAGTCTCAGTAAACTCCTTTCCGAGGAACATCTTGAAGATTTCCCGAGAAACTAATGAAGGAAAACCTGGAAGAATTCCTGATGAAATCCTGAAGGATCCCTCCATCCCTGTGATCAGGATCAGGCATGGATAACCAAAATCCTAAAACCAGAAAGTGTGCAGGCGTGAACGGCTCCAAATCTATGTAGAGAATCATCCGAGAATGACGTCATTGGCCTTGAATTCATACAAGCCTCCACTTGAGTCAGCAAGGTGACGAATCTTCTTGATAGATAGGGCTGCTACCAACGACTCTTAGCAAATGGAATTTGGCTGATCGAACTGCTACCAGCAATCAGGTAGTAATTCCGGGAACCTTTGTTGATCTGCTTCCGTTAAACCTTAAAGTTTTCCAGATCTTATCCAGTGCAGTACACAGGTCTAATCCATCCAAAATCGACCTCGCTCCCAAAGCTGAGCAGCCAAATCTGCGCCACAGAATTCCAACCGAAGAAGGTCAAAAGATGAACCGAAACTTCGCCATCGTCATTCAGGCTCCGAATGATGATAGTCGCGTAAGAGACTGTCGAGGCGTCTAAGAAACAGTAATATCTGAGATTCGGCGTAGCACTCGCATTTGCAATCAAATGCAATCAAACAGATATTCTCCTTCATCCGACGTTTCGATGAAGTAGAATATCTAATCGTGTCATTGCAATTGTGACTACTACGCCGAATATCACCCCAGGTGTCCAGCTACCTCAGTCGAAAGCTGCCTCCAAAGAAACAGTGATGTTCTACGGATACTAAGCCTGGATCCATGTCGCATCGTAGAACCAGAATTCTATCCAGCGTAGGTTGTTGTTCGTAGAATGTTCGCCATTCGTCATCCAGCGTTTCGGGTAGTAGGTCGTCCCATTGCATTGTAGATTCGGATCTTCTTCGTTCTTCAGACCCCTAAACCCAAAGCCTCTGCATGCAGATTTTCGCAGAAGTGATCGTCGCTCCAAGCAAGCCATGTGGGTCGAAAAGTCTTGCTATGAAATACAGCACCTGTCGTTTCGTGAGGATCTGATGCTTAATGATTGGAGGAATGTTGAACTTCGAACGGAATTGATCTAAGATGGGATGCCATGTTTAGAACAATGCTTTCATCTCTACAGGCAGATCCCAATCAATGCCGTTCGAATCAGGTAACGCCCAGATTTCCCCTTAGTGTTGCTAGAGGAAATCTGTCCTGCTCATCGGACGCCAGCTGTTTCAAGGTCCGAGCGGTGAGATACGATGCAGATGTGGTACCGTACATCACGCTAAGAAGCTCGTATGTGGAAACCTTCCCATCTGGTGACGTCCACCGAACCGCATTGTAGAGTAGTGTCCTCCAAATTGGTCCAGAGCATGTTGAAACATTTTGTTCCACGTCAGCTACAACCATCACCTGACGAATCCGACTACGGAGAACAATCGACCTGAGATCTTACTGAGCGATTGGACCGGAACAGAGTGCATCATTGACCCGTAGACGTTTTACATGAAGCCTCGAAGACCACTATCATGTTGGTCGTGGTACAAAACTCCCTGATGACCGAGCTCCAGATATTCAGTCATGAAGTCACAGTACTGCTTCTGAAGACGTTCATCCCTAGACAACCTTCGCTCTACTGCTCGTAGACGCCTAAGAACGGTGTCTTTCGGGTGACCGATTCCTGCCAAAACTTCGGTGTTCTTGGGAAGAGTGGCTGTGTGTCTACCGTTTGTCCAATTCCCCGCTTGAACGTTCGTTCGTAGTTCTCCTCGCAGAGCACTTCTACTGGAGAGAATTCGCTGACAGTTCCCAATTCCTCGTAGAACCAAAACCGTGCCATTAGTTCCTCCAGATCGTCAGAAATGGCAAGTGTACTTGGTACTCTAGCTAGCTGTAGTGACTTCGCCTGTCCTGTTAAGGCATTTGCTGCCTTCGAATTCGCACCGTTGCCGTCCTGCTTAGCGCTCTCTCCCAGATTCACTTTCCCTGATATTCCTTAGCTACCGTTAGCGTCTCCTGCCTTGAAGTACAGCAAGGAATGGTATCGTGTCTTACAATACCAACGAGAGAACTGCATCGAGCACACTCTTGAGCAAGATGACCACGCTTGAGGCAGTTGTGGTAGAGTAATTGAGCCCATAGAAGGGACTCTCAAAGGGACTGGTCCATGGCATCTTCAGAAAGGCTCGATAAATGTGAAGCACATGAATCTCACAACATGATCGGACACTTGCCGTTGTTCGACTGTACAGTGTTGTAGGGATTGATCGATCTTCGTTTCTACCTTCGCTGGTTGAGCTTCGAGAATCTGCATTTCCCGCAGTAGAAATTCCTGCAGATCCTTTAAGTGTCCTACTGCTTCGTAGACGAATGTTCTTCCCTTCCTCGTCACTTGGTAAGATCGAGACGAGAACCTACAAGTTCCGCCAGCAACAGATCCTTGTAATCTGCTGGCTGGATTAATCTAATCAAGCGGCAGAATCACACGGTCGAATCCATCTACCAATTTGTGCGGAGATCCGTGACTGATTCCTGGCTGAGTGATGAACGCTTGCACCTGCTTCTTTTTAAGAAGCTTGTTGTTGTTGTAGCGTTTTAGCAACGTCTGCCAAGCAATTTGGTAGTTTTCCCTCGTGATCTTTAACGGATCAATCAGCGCCTTTGTTTCGTCTGCTAGGCACCCCCTTGAGGTAGGGAAACTTCTCCATTGCCGGTAGATCTGGTTTCTCGTGAATCAAGGAGGTGTACAGATCCTTAAAACTCAACCAGTCATCGTCGATAATGCCATCAAGACATTGGTGTTTGATTTGAGGCAACCGAACGTGGTCCATTACGCCATGTAGAGTGGCGTCTCCAGGATGCACAGAGTCTAATTCTGAGCGGAACTGTTCTGAAACGCGTGAGCCTTCTCCGCTAGAAACGATTTCGCATCGTAGCAGCGGTTCTCCATGTCCAATTTGACTGTTATTTTTTCAAACAATTTCAGTGATCTCAAGTGACTCTAATTTCTCAAGACGGACATTGATTTGAGCGGCAGTACCCAAATAACATTTTGATGACCAAATAGTCTTGTAGAGGTTTTGAGAACCGTCATAAAACAGAATATCTTTTATTTTGGGGTTTATGATGGTTTTAAGAACCTCTTCTAGTCTATTTGACTAAAAAATGAAACCAAGTCACAAAGGAGTGTCGACAGCGCAGGATTTTGGTCGTACAGGAGCTACATTCATGTAAATCTAATTCCAAGGCAGAATAACTTGAAAATGACTGTTGTCCAACCAAAACCCTGCGCTGTCGACACTCCTTTGTGACTTGTGTGCTGCTTGGGTTGGGTAGTGGCATTCCTAAAGTCGTTGATAAATACGCAAATGTTTCTTAAAGGTAATTTCCAAATTCGGGAGAAAACGCAAACATATTTTTGAGGATCCTTCCGTAGCTCAGTTTGATAACGCACAGCTACAATACAAGACCATACTTGGTTCTACTCCGGGTATGATTTATCGTAACAATTCAAAAATTCTAAGGCAATAGTCGTGGAATTCCACGTGAAACCTCAAACTACCATGTTTAAGAAATAGCAGTTGGAAACCTCTGCTCTCTGCTGGGATGAGAGAAAAAGTACCCATCCAGCCAGTACCTACTAGTAGAGTGGCACTGCACTTCAGAAAACAATCGAACGTGTGAAGACTAAGCACTTTTTCCGTTTTCTTTCTTGCCTGACAATAGCCGCCCAACTGAATGATGAAAACAAACTGGGCCATCCCATCATTCGTATCGTAGTTACCTACTGTAGTCGTCGTCGGTGCCATCACTACCGACACATTCCTGCTACCTCTACGTCCATGTATGCATGAGAAGAGGGATAAAGAGAGAGGGAGTCATCGATAACGAACCCCGGAACATCCATTCAAGAAGGCGCCTCCACCGGTTCTCCTGCTGAGCCTTTGGTGTAAGTAGTACGGGGCTGTCCATAAACCACGTGGTCATTAGGGTCGGGGGTTCGGCCTATGATCATTTTGTATGGACAAATAAAAAAATTTGTATGGACTAATGACCACAGGGGGGGGGGGGGGTGGGTTGAAAAGTCCCAAAAAAATGACCACGTGGTTTATGGACAGTCCCTACGTCTCAAACACGGCACATTCTTTTGTTGAAATCAGCAAGTTTTTTTTTTTCTTTTTCAAGTGCACCGAAAGATTGATTTGTTTCCTTCGGCTTTGTGAAACGAAAAGAGGACATAGTCACACATTGGGCATGGATGATGGTGTCAGCATTGAGAAGAAGTTGGTAGTGGACAAACGAAGAACTCAAGGATGTCGTCGTCAACACTTTTTGTTCGGGTTCAATACGCCCAATTGCTTGTTCAGCTTCAATTTTGATAATCACACAACTCTGAGTTGAGCACGGAATGAAATTCAATTACTGATCTTAAGAAACAATGCTACAAATGCATTTTTGCTGTTTAATCAGCAAACTTTGCTGTGTAGTCAGCAGACTTTGTTGTTTAGTGTGTGATAATAAGTGCTTAGCAATACAAATCACTGACTTTCAGCAATATTTGCTAAAATTTCCAGCAATTTTGAAAGATAATCGGTGACGGTTTGCTAAAATTCAGCATTGTTTTGCTGAAAATTCAGCAATCCCTATTGCTGTTTTTTATACTAAACTACCAGAGTTTCTTAGTGTACATCTTCCCTGGGACGAAGACAACTGTTTGTTTACAATTAACCGACGAAAAAAATCAATTTATTTCAATGATTAAGCAGCTTTTGCTGCATTCTGCAGCAGTGAAATCCAACATTGAAATGCACAGAGCTTTTGCGGGGTGTGAATTGAAGGTCAGTTCAATAAGTGAATCTGGCGAAGTGGAAATTGAACGGCGATGATGCACAATTCGGCTAGCTGCTGCTTTGGTGCGGTTGCCTTCGGCATACGGCAACGAGAGAAAAAATGTAAAGTCGTAAGTGGAGTGAACTATTCGATTTGCAATGCAACAGGGACTGGTTGTTGATAGTCTACATCTTTTTGCTTCCATCTAATGAGTCATTGGCAAATATAAGTTGGCATTTATTTAATAGATGGCTATTTTCTATCTGATATGACGGAAATCAGCGCATATGACGTAGTAAATTTCTATCCTACAGTTAACCCAAAACATCATTCGGAAACCCTATTGCGCCTTTTTCGCCGATCAGTCCAGAATTGCGTCACAAAACGTCAAGAACCGAGTCACAAAAGAAGTCCGATGTTGCTGCAATCTCTTTGAAGTGACAACACATGGCCAATGGCCATGGATGCATGCATGCTATTGGCACACGTGATGCACCGATGTTGCCTCCAAGCCACTGCAATGCAATGCCATGACAAAAAGAAACAACATTCAGATGTGTTCTTCGGGGGGCGTCTCGTCGTCATCGTCACTTTTTTGTTGTTGTTGCCGGAGCTTGTCTCTAGCACGCCGCTTTGATCAACAAACAACAATCCTTCGAACCGGATGTGTGATTCAAGTTTTTGGCGGTTGCGTGCATTCAGGAAAACTCTATCCCCGAAGAACCCAAAATCCGGACAAATAAACATACACACACACAGTTGTCTCACATTTTGCATCGGAATTCCTGTCTGTACGTCGTCGACACCGGCAACAGGATAAATAAAATTGCCACCGACGACGACGACACACGTTGTACATACACCTCGCTCGGCTTGTTTTTCGTGTGTGAGCCTTCTGCTCACAAGTGGCTAGGGGACGAGGACGACCGGAGACAACGTGCTTCCTGTTGTGTCGTAGCCGTTTTGGGACCGGACGTCGGATACGGACGGGTGAATCCGGTTGTCGAGAGTTGAGTATGCGTTCCGGTTACAGGGGATATCGAGAGGGTAAAAATGATGACCGCTTGGAAGATTCGTTACCTGAGCCCTACAGCTGATGGTAGTTTATGATTGTGAAAGGATTCGTCTAAGGGAATAGGTTTCCCACTTTTTTCAAATCGTACAATCCTGTTTAAAATCTTGGATACGCATTGCAACTGAACACGTATTGGAAACAGAAAATATAACAGCAATGTTAATTTTATGTTTTACTAAGTAGGGCGGGCTTGGGGATCCAATTGTTTTTGCTTTTGATTTGCATACAGAGGGTCCAGAGTTCAATCCCTTGCCTGCTTTCTTCATCCTGATTTTAATCTTTTTCTTCTATTTTCTCGCCCTTCTGTTATCCATCGCCAGTACCATAAACGCGTTCCAAAAGTCGTGGGAAGCAGTGCTTGAAAAATAAAGCGTTTTTTCCCGAACGCAGCAAAATTTGCTCTTCTTCAACCGGCGCTTTTCAACCGAAAGCGGAAGCTTTCATTGGCTAACATGCTTCTGAAGCAAGTGAGAGCAGGAGCAATAAACAGTTTTACTGAGAGTGAGGCTCTCTCACACAGCGCAGCGCTAGGTGGCTCTCTGAATTTCTCTTTTCGCTGGTGTACACGGCAATGAATATACTTGGTTTTTATCCCGCAATTACAGTGTAAATACAATAAACTCATTAAATCGAAATTTTTGTTTTTCAAGTTTTGAGCAACAAGTAAATCCACTGATTTTTTCCGGTTCTTCTCCTTCACCGCAGCTAGTGAGAACGAATGGTCTCCAGTCAGTCTCCAGTGCTACACTAGCCAACTGACGGATGAAGAATGGCGATCGCAGTTCTCTTTGCTCCCTTTGCGTGTTCGTTCGTAGTGGTAGTTGACGCAGATAACTAATCGTGTTTTTCATATTCACTCGGATGCAAGCACTGCACATTGGTCGGGCTCCATACAAAGGGGCGGCCAAAACTCCCAAAAAACGAAATTGATAATTTTAAACTTTATTTCACCTTATAACAAAGTTAATGTACTGTACTTTTATGATTCTTAATTAAAAGAATACCAGCTTTTGTATTTCAATGACATTTTTACTGCCAAAGTGGCCTAAGTCATAAAATTGAAAAATGAATGATTCGAAAAAAGTAGAATAATAATATTTTGAGAATGGAATATATGTTTTAAGTTATCCAGCATATGAAAGCTTGTTATTGGACTGTTTGAATGCACGTATGGTGCAAAATTAATATGTCACAAAACTTTTCAAATTTTCATATATTGTACCTTAGAAATTTTGGGAATTTTTAAGTTAAAAAACGGTTCGTGTCGTCACGTGTCGCCGCAATTTCGAATAGTACATCTTAAACATCATGCTTAGGGCTGCCTAAAAACGTTTAAATATTTTGCAGAAATTTGCAGTTTTTCAAATTAGAGCTTTTTAAAAAAGTCATGTTTTTTCATATATTTTACGTTATTTTTCCATTTTTTACTGAAATAAAATTTATCTTTCCACATTTTTCACACGTTTTGAACAAACTTGATTGGATTTCATCGAAAGATGATCATTTATTTTAATCCGAATTGATTTTCTAACAAAAAACGCAAAAAATATGGAGTTTACTGATTTTCACTGTTTTTGAAATTATTGAAATTACGTAATTTTTGAATACCCCTTTTTAAACACTAAAAACACTATATACCATATCTAGGCAACCTATAACTTCGATTAAACACATAAAAAGAGTTTTGGCCGAACTTTATCTTTTTCCGACCATTGTGCACTGGTGGAGATCAGTTCGCTGCGTCTGCGCTGTTAGTCCCGAGCAGTCACCTCATTGGATGCTTGTGTGTGTAGCTGATATGTCGGGACCGTAAACCGGGGTCAAATTGATCTTCGGGTCGAAATTGATCACACGTTTTTCGGTTAGGTTTAGCATATTATAAATAATATCCTTCCAACTATCGTGCAGTTGGGAACCGATACTAAACGATATTTGCTTGGAAACTATTTGAAGTATGTTTTATCTAACGGAAAATCGTCAGATCAATTTCGACCCGGAGATCAATTTGACCCCGGTTTACGGTACTGGAGTTGCAATCATGGGCGGCCAATCGAGCTCGAGCTCTATAATTTCTTTCGGCAACTTCTTGTGAATATTTCGTGTATTACTGGACTGTCAAAATGATGTCGTGCGTAAATTTCTCATGTTTTGGCAGGAAAAAGTTATTTGGGTAGACGAGAATATCTAAATCAAATCACAAATCGAACCATTTTTGTCAATTTTTGAATTTCTGTGTGGTTTAGATTTGTTATTAAAAGAGTTAATTAATATTGCGTAATATTAATGTACTAAAAGTGATATGATATCAATTTTTGTTCTTGTCGAAATATCTGAAAATTTAGTTCTTCTGAACGAAATGAGATGTGATCCATACGCCTTAAGTCGAAACTGGATGCATTTTCTCATTTTTTTTATTTTTTTTTCGTGAAAACTTTCTTGAGCATATGTAATCGGATCTTTTGTGTGGAATGGGATTCATGCTTGTACAGCCTCATGCAGCTCTGTTCTGTGAAGCGGTGAGTTTAATGTCTGTTTGAGAATCGCCAAGATCTCCCTTGAGTATTGGTCATTGGATGTACATGCGTAGTTAATCTTGGAACGCTTCTGAAATCTCCCTGAAGCTCTTTGAGGTCACTAACAATCCCTCTCAATCCTCTTGTAACGCTTAGAAAAGCCTTGAAAGAAACGTCTTGGAACGCCTCTGAAATCCTGTGGCGCCTTGTTAATCTACTTTGAAATATTTTGAAACACCTTGAAACACACTGAAGCACATTGAAACGCCTGAAACCGCCTAAAATCCCCATGAAACTCATCTGGGAGTCTGTGAAGTCCTCTAAGACCCTTCTTAAATATTTTAAAACGCCTTGAAACACCATGAAACGCCTCTCACATCCACATGAAGTGCTTGAATACGCATTTAAATTTCGACGTGAAGGCTTGTGAAGCTCCCTAAGACGTAGGTTACATCTGCAACTTCTGTCTCTGATTTCATAGCTTACTGTCTTGTTTTTCCACAATGCTAACATTACTGGTCCCCAAATTGATCTATTTTAGGCTGACTAGTTGTCTTAAATTGTCCCCTAAGACCCCTCTAAAGCCTCCTGAAACGCTCTGAAACGTATTGAAACAACCTGAAATACCTTGAAAGCCTTTTGTAATCCCGTGAAACTGATCTGAAAGCATGTGAAGCCCTCTAAAACCTCCTGGAACGCATAGAAATCTCTAAAACCTCCTTCGCGCTGATCTGAGGTTCTTTGGAAGTCCTCCTAAACACTCTATGAAACGAAACTTCCTGAATCGCCCTTGAATATCTTGAAATACATCTGAACTCCAACAGCCAGGCATGGGGAACAGTCACTCAATTATTGCACTTCCTTCACTCACTGTCACATATCTTATGATATTGAAGCGAGTTTTTTTTTTGTCCCACTCAAACCAATTCATTCAGCATCTTTTGCTTAACATCAGTCGGCGGGCTTCAAAGGCATGTTCTCTGTGTAAAATACTGCGTCAAATGATACGTGCAGTTGCACGACAATTCTAACATAGCTGCTGCTAGAAATACCATAGAATATAGTGTAAATATCCGTTGTTCACTGTGGTGCTAATTGATGGAACATTTCGGCTGATTTTTATACTAAATGGCCAAGTTTGAGATGTTGTCTGCTCAATTTTTGACACGGAATTACAGATATGCTGAAATCGGTGTATACGAAGTACAAAATTATTTCGTTCACAGGTCTGGGCGTGACAAGGAGTTCAAAATTTGAGCACAATCCATCAAAACATAGCTTGAAAGCTTTGAGAGCTTTGAGATGCTATCAAAATTGGCCAAGGATACCTTGGATCGAGCCTTGGATACGACGCCGATGATCATTATTTGTTGTTGTTTTTCAAAACAATTAACTTTGTAAACATGCTTTGATTTGGCCAAACTTTTCAATGATACGATGATTTTCATGGCTGCGGTAGGATTTGACAGCTGCGGTAGAACTCGGCGGCTACCGCAGAGTGGAAAATTTTCAAAAAATCTGCAATATTAAGAGCTAGCAGTTATGCCGCAAAACTGTTACTTAAAAGAACACCATGTAGAGAAAACCTCTAAGCTGTCTTAACCTATCACACTTACTTGCCGTATTTGATGGGAACAGTTTTAATCTTTCTACCGTAACGTACCTGTAAACAAAAGAAAGATGATCAATTAGTACTGAGTATTTGTCGGAATTTTGCATGCTGTTTGAAATGGTGAGAGCATATTACATCACTTTAAAACCATGACCCACATAGTGTTAAATTTTGCACTAACTTCGAAGTAATTGCTGTTTTCGTTAGAAAAAAAAAGTGGATTGGAGCAGTTATTCAATGATTGTTTCACCCTGATGACGCTAATGGTTATTCGTTTGCGCCGACACAAGCTACTGGAATGAAAATTGAAAATAGAAATAAAGAGTTTACAAGGCTGTTATTCTAAAAAGCACGAATAGTGTTTAGCAATAACAATAACAAGTACTGAAGGCTGTTCTTTTGAGAAACAGTTTTAAAAATGTATTACTAAAGTAATACATTTTGTAGCTTGATAGTGTTGGAGTAATTTTGAACACGACTGTTTTCGAATTAACGCCGTTCGATATGTTCAGCCTTAAGCGTTTCAACCTTTCGTAGATAACCATCTATGAGTTCTGTACTTAAAAATCTGTAAACTCTAATCCTAATTTGGGTGAAAAAATCCGAATTGTTTCCCCATTTGCAAGTTAAGACAGAAAAATTCTCTTCGAATAAATCCGTTCGATCTCAATCTAATCATCCACATAACAAGCAACTGCAAAGGTATCTTATTGGTAACAGTTGCCAAATCGCCAACCATCACCGCCGTGCAATCATCCATCATGATCTCTTGGTCAGCGCAGAAAAAAAAAAGATCACCCGCTGATGTGAAAACCGTTCGAGAGATGAAATAATCATCGGCTTGCCCAGTCTGCGATCATGATCGCTGCTACGCTCCACTGGATATCTCTCATGTTATGAAAAAAAAGTCTGACTTCGATAGCCAATGCGTTCGAAAAGCTTCGAAAGTCGCTCCGTGTGAAGAACTATGTTGAACGGTCCCCGATGGGAGGCAGTGTAAATATGTGTATCTAGGAACGCCCCTGTAGAGTGGTGGTGTTCTGGACGATGAAGGATTGGCGCAAATCGGCGTAAATCGTAAGCGCTACAATAATACCGAACAATAAACCGAAGAGAATGGCGATAATGAATCGCAAATTGGAACGCAAGAAAAAACGAGACGATCGCGCAGAACAAACACGCGCAGAGAAGCAACCAAGCGAAGCAAAACCGAAACCGAGCGGCTGGGAACGGTAAACCAACAACAACGAAATAAAAGAAACATTCCCGTGAAATCGGTTAAACTCGACAGATGTTCCTCAGTCGGACTGTCATACAGGTTGCCATAAAAAAATATAGCACGATCGCGGGAGATTTACGCCTTTTTTTGAGCTTGAACAGCCTCTTCAATTAATGCTGCACAAACATCATCGGGGAGTTTTCGAAAATCACCTCTTCTGTTGAGGATCACTCGACTTATGCAAATTTGCTGCCCGACAGATGTTGACCCGGCTCGAGTATCTTTCCCATGATTATTTCTCGAGAAGCGAAAATCGAGGAAAACACACTGTAACCGATCCACCTAGGAGTGGTCACAGTGTTTTTCTCACAATTTAAGGTGGCGCCACAACTCCGGAACGCCCGCACCAATCTAAATCATTTTCGTCGTCGATTCGCCGAAAGTCGCTTAGTATTTTGAACCATCTATCAGAAGAAATCGTTTTTGGATCGATCACATTACCTTTCAGTACACCTCACGATTTACGATGATGGCAAAAACATGTGTTCCAAAACGCCCGTCCAAATCCCGGCGCAGTAGTTCCCCAAAAGTCGCAATCAACCGACCGAATCTTCCAGCAGCACACGAGTGGAGAATTGATTCCCTCCACCGAGAAAAAAACGAACAGATTTTCTCGGTCCGCGAAATTTGCAATTTTGAATCAATTTTCCAGGAGGGGAACAAGCTACGTTCGTTCCGGATCGGCGGCGATGCGGTTCTCCGCAGCTTTAATGGTTTCCAGAAAATTTTGCGCGCTATTTAACCTTGAAATACGCGCGCAGTCCAAAGTTGGAAAACGCGCACGGGATAAGCGCCAAGGTCCGATGCACACGCAGCAACCGCATTCGGAGAACTCGAGAGAAGGTCAATGTCTGCTGCGAAGAGGGCAGCTGCATGCCGTACGTAAAGCACCTTGGTCTGAGTCACCGCCGCGCGCTGGTCGAAGTTTGGAGAAACGGCCGCCGTGCCGTGGTAATGATGATGCACCACCAAACACTGCCTCTCAGGGACAGGGCCAGTTACCGCGATGTGTGGTGTGGTGAGGCCTAATGTGAAATGGCTTGAGAAGATCAGTTGGTCGGTAGAAAGGCATGTGCAATTGGATTGGAGTGGGCTGCGCTGCGCAAGGATGGCATGGTGATGCTGCGCAGCAAATTGCAACGAAAATTGACGGCAGATGATTCGGTTGTCGAGAGCGAGAGCAAATGATCTGTCTGTCGGCGGATAATTGGACGAAATTTTGCTACATTGTAGATTGTTGCAAGTGGTACGATTTGTATAGGATTGATGGCTACGCAGTGAATGTGAGATGGGCGTATTGAGGTTAGTATCGGCCTCCGAAAACATCGGCGCGGATTAGTTGTAACAAATCCTTTGATTTGCTCACAAACTGTGCTGAAAATGTCATTTCGACATATCTAGATTCAATCACCTACGGCTCTTTTCATAAGCTGAACCTGAAAATATGGTACATGGAAAATTTATGCGGCTAGACCAGCCCTTCAGGAAAGTCACGGAAAAAGCCGCTCTCTTTTTATAGTCAATGTCATCGACTATTTTCGAAAAGTGTCAATTGATAACCATGATGAATATCAAATGACATTTTCTAAGGTAGTCGATAACATTTACCTTAAATATTGGAGATAGAGCGGTTTTTCCGTAACATTCGGGTATAACTGATCTAGCATCATAAATTTTCCATACACCATATTTTCAGGTTCAGCTTCTTAAAAGAACTGTAGGTGATTGAATCTAGATATGTCGAAATGACATTTTCAGCACAACTCACAAATGCTTTTGTGTTTGCATCGGTGGGATGTTTTCGAAACTGTTTAACTTACTTAATAGCGAATCAATTGCTGAAAAATTATCTTTATCGACCTTTCTGACTATCAAAACTGAAAGCGTAAAGGTCATTACTCGAGTTCGATATGATATAGCCATAACTACAGTGATCGAATTCATTCAATCGATATTCTATTGGTATTATTAGGCATATTGAGAAAATTTCCGGGTTATTTTGCCCGATTCAGAGCGGTTCAAGTATGGTAGATACTTTCGTATAAAAAGCAACAATTACAGCAGAAATCATTACTTAGTTAGTTTTACTGCAGTTACGTCAATATGATACAAAAACACGTGATAAGAATGAACAAAATTCTAGAAACAGCAATTCGAACTTTAAAAATTAAATTCAGCCTAATGAAAGTACTAACAAAGTTAATCACTTATTAATACCCGAACGACAGATTAGTTGATTCATTCACAGGATTTTGGTGAGCTCGTTCCATACTAATCAACCATCTTTGGAAATGGCATTTGGTATTCATTATTGAATGTCCATTGGCATTTTCGAAGATACATAGTTGATGACATTCACCTTAAATATTAGAGTTAGAACAACTGTTCGTTGACTTTCTTGAAGCACTGGCCTTGTAAAGGTGCATCATACACTCCCGATCAAAAGTTTGGGGTCACCCCCTCAAAAACAAAAACATGAAATTTCGCTGTCAAAATATGCGCCTCTTCCATTATATTTAGACCAAAAAATGTGAAGTTTAACTGCTTGTCAGAATTTGGACATATTTAAGAGCGTATAACATGGTATGTATTGTTTAGAAAAACTTTCGCTTTTAAGAACATTCGATGCAGTCGAAGAAAACCGAAAAAAAAAACAAAACTTGTTGCAAAATTGACAATGATGTCGTTCGTGGTTTAAAGATTAAGTAATATGCTCCTATTTTTTTGTAATCAGTATGCAAAATGCCAAAAAAAATCTCAGTTTTAATCGATAATCTTTCTTCTGTTCACAGGTACGTCACGGTTGGATGGCAGAAATATCCTCGTCAAATACGGCAAGTAATATGTTATGGTGTCTCAATAGTGTTTCAAGTCCTCATAGATACGCTGCGTAGTCAGTGTTCCGCCATTCTGCCGTGCGCAGCATAGATGTCCCATGTTCTGAGGGAATCTCTATTAACATGGGACAACATGCGACTCTCACTGTAACTCTCATTTCATATGACAAACACCGACCATTAAAACAGAGACTCTCGTTCGAGGCAGTATCATTAACATCCTACAGCAGCGACCGCCTCCTTTCTTGAAACACACGATTCAATACCAAGCTCCGACTGCATGAATTTTTTTTTCTACACCTTACTTTCATATTGATAGTACTGTCCTCTAATACTGAACAAATGGACCATAATTGGGCCCAAACTTGATGACGATGAGTGTCATGATTTCTGCATCGAAGCGACAGTTACGTACATTGCAATCAAGCTGCTATTGAGATTTGCAACGTATCATCGTGGTAGGAGCTCCCATCGCATCAATACGTTCGTTGCGAATGTGTTTTGTGGCAACATTGTGATGGTCGGTAATAGCTTTGACAGAGGAAATGCCTATTCGCTACAATACAGTGTCGAGCAAAACAATAAGACCACCAGCCATTTTTCATACAAAATGACCAAATTTGGCGATGTGATGCTCGGTTTCTAGTGGATCGATTTGGCTGAAATGTAGACATTCGCCATGGAGTTGCGTGAATTTTGATTTGTATTTATTTGGATGAGCTCTGTTCACTACATCAAAAGTTATAGATACACGAAACGACAAAATAATAGGACCACTTTCAGATCGCCATTACCAAAGGATATATGAGAGTATCTGATACTTGATGATTGATAAGCAAGTACTAAAATTAAAGTTGCGTTGGTGTTGAGTTTTGTCGCACCGTATATCTGTAACTTTTGAAGTAGTGAGCAGAACTCGATCAATTTAATACAAATCATAATTCCCGTACTTTCATGATAGCTGTCAAAATTTCAGCTAAATCGGTTTACTAGGCCATTTTATATGAAATAGGACCGGTGTTCTTATTGTTCTGTCCGACACTGTATATCAAAAATATAAAGAAATCAAAAATACCTTTTTAAGTTTTATTTTTCAAATGATATGAAAAACACAACATTTTTTTATAATCTTCACGTTCTTCATAAGTCTTATTAAATGCCTAAAATATTACCGAAGACAGCTCTTCAATCGGGCAAATCGCGTCTGAGGAATATATATTTTTTTAAATTTTATTTATTTATTTATTTATTTATTTTTTATTGTTGCACTGCACTGAACTTACCAAGGAATTTGCTGGATAATTGTCTATAACTTGATGAATCTGATAGAGTAATCTGTAGAGTTAACTTAACTTTTAAGGATTATTCAAATGAATGCTGTAGTGAGTGAATAACAAATGCCCTGTTGGATAGCTCAGTAAAACTCATGAAGCCATTTCTGTCTCAACCTTGACATCAACTCCCACAATCATGGCAGAAGTTATCGGACACTGTTGGGGGCTTCAATGAAGAAATTGTGTAAATGTTTCTTGGTAAAATAGTTGAAGAAATAGTTTTTGCAGATTTTTTTTATTAAATCGTTGAGGCTTCCGAGGTCCTCAGACTGACGACTTTTTTGCTGAAATCTTTAAAGAAATTCCAAAAAAAAATTGTTGTCATTTGGTTTAATCTTCAGAACCATTACCGGGAAATTATACGAAAACTCTCCCTTTTTCAGGCATACCACACAGTATTCTCTCGGAAATTATTTACAAATTAATTAAAAAAATTAATCACAGACTTATCAAATTGGACTAGCAATTCAAACCTAATTTTATAAAAGTTTCTTATGAAATCGTTTCAACAATTTCTCTCTGAAAATTTGAACTTAAAAAAACACACGGACACATTTAATGCTTCTAGTGAGCTATTCGTTCTTTGAAGGAAGCACGACACTAGACAACGGACTAACATGCAACGCCCAGTGACACAGCAATGTTTACCTGATAACTGCGGCGGGAATCGAACCCGGGCTTTTCAGCGACTAAATGCTTGGTGACACTAGCCGTACGACCATGAAGCCACAACGTGCAATTTGCGCTGAAACCTGGGAAAATCATGGAATTCCATTCATCTGGTCATGCAAAGCTATAGGTTAAAATTCGTCTATAAATAGATTTACTTCATCTGCAGTAGTTATGTTCTGTTGTTTTACATTACATAAACCATATAATATGGCGTTGTTGTCTTTAAACTTCGTCGACTCGTTTTTGGCCATCCGCCCCCTCCCTCCCCCTTGTAGACTTTTCTCCATACAAAAATTTTGAAATTCGTCAGAGTCTACGTAGTTTATGGACAGGCCCTAGTGAAACGAGACAGGCTTTCTAGTGAAACGAGACTAAAAGTAAAGTTCAACGGAACTCTCTTTGATAGTTCGGACTAGAAGCTATCAAGTTCAACACTTTTAAAATGCGCTTTGTGAATTTTCCAGAACGGCTTCGATAAATCTTCATACATAGGATCACCCTCGTTTAAGTCTGAGTCTTGGTCTGAGTAGCCTCTGGATGCATTAACAGTTGAAGCTTGGCCTCCCATGCCCCACCAGCCAGATAACTGGGGTTTGCAAACTAAGCATTATTTGTGGCAACACTTTAAGCGGCATGATGGAACTATGCCGAGCGCGCTAGGAGTTATTAGACCACTAAAGTAGTTGCATGAAGCGGATGACGAGGTACATGAAGTAACATATGTAATATTACGGCGTGCTTAACCTTTATTGCAACATTTGAGGATCTCATTTGACTAAAGCTTTGAATACATAACAAACTTTAACGTCGAATTATATGATAGTTCGCTCAGAGGTTAGCTCATAAGAAAACTATCAAGTTCGATTGAAATACAAGTTATGTGTACTAGGCAAGGTTCCAGAGAGCATCAATCTCAAGTTCTAATTTGCATTTCTCTCATCGCACTCTACATGTTTTGCCCGCCTTATCTCCTAGAGCTGAAGTCCTTAGGGCACTTTTTTCTTCACTTTAGGAAGTCACAAACAAAAACAAATTCTAAAAAAAAACTTACTGGTTTATTTAAAATTATAAACCATCGTAGTTCTAATGTGCATAAAAATGATTCTAGTTTTAGCAACAACATGAACATTAGGGCAGTTCAGACTTTAAACATGTCAAAAATTCAAAGCTTCCATATGTTCATTGCAATCCTTGGTGCAAAACTAGAGTCCTGTCAAATTTTCAGCCATTTCGGTGGTGATTTAATGGTGGCCCAAAAGCAAAATAGATTTATATGGGAATTACTATGGAGAATTTTAGAAAAAGGTTCCCCTCGTTGTAGAGCTTCACCACATGGATGAAGTCATAGGGTCAAAGCCGAATTGAATTCTTCAGACCTCAATGATGAATGTTGCCGAAGACCGCAACTCATTTCGACTCACGAGACAGAAGTTATTAATCGATCTTCATCCATGCATGCATGAACAGAAGACCACAGCTCGATCGACATGCTTGACACGCAATCGTAGTATGCTTGTTACCTTCTTGCACACCTTGAAGGGGATCGTGTATGAAGATGCGCATGCGAGTGAGAATTTGTTTAATAATTTTTTACCCGATTGTCGAAATGAGTTCCAGTCTTCGGCAACATTCATCATTGAAATCTGAAGAATTCAATTCGGCTTTGACCCTATGACTTCATCCATGTAGTACTGCTCTACAACGAGGAGAACCTTTTTCTAAAATTCTCCATAGTAATTCCCATATAAACCTATTTTGCTATTGGGCCACCATTAAATCACCACCGAAATGGCTGAAAATTTGACAGGACTCTAGTTTTGCACCAAGGATTGTTATGAACATATGGGAGCTTTGAATTTTTGACATGTTTAAAGTCTGAACTGCCCTAATGAACATATTCATGGCTAGGAAAGATTTCCCGAATAGCATAATATTGCTGACAATATTTCAGCGTCAACCTTGTCTTGTATGTGGAGTGCAGCCGTATTTTTTTTTATTGCATACAGCCCTGCGGCGGTAATGTAAGATAAAATCATCATAAATTGGTCGATAAGCCAGTGACATTCAAATTCCTCAATCCCTTCCAAACTCAACAAAAACTTCCTACTGCAACTACTGCACGCGATTCACACAAAAAAGAAGATCCGTATCTTCCGAAAACTTTGTCCAAAATCCATTACCAAAAGTACACTCATTTATCTCCATTTTCTTTGATTCAACCTCAGTGCTCAGTTTACACACTCCCTCGAGCTAACAGCTTGGCCCGGACCGAAGGATTCGTCGTATCTTAAAGAGGAGAGATGGAATTCTTAAAAGCACGTAGTGCACCCTCTTTGGCGTCTTCACAGCCTCGTCGAAATAACTTCTGATGAACGTCCGAGTGGCAGAGGGCGGAAAATTCTTACCCCAATTCCTTCTCAAGCGAGATTCGTTGGTATTTAAAGCGAGAAAAAAAAAACTTCGATCCGATGAAACTCTCAAATTACATTACATTGCTCTATTTGCATTCCGATCATCATCGCCAGCAGCGTGCACCGAATCCGCTTTAATACCTACGACGACGGATGGAAAGGTAACACCTACTTCCGCTCTCGTTGTTGCAGTAAATCCCAAACCAAACTCAACTCCGGCACTCGGTTCGTGAAGCCCCCGCGAGAAAGCGTAATTAATTCCGTGTACTGAATAGAGGAAAGCTTTTTTTTGCGTTCCGTTTGTGTGTGCATTGTTGTTCCAGTTGAACGAGTTAAACAAATGATCCGAAGGTACAGATGGAAGAAAGCGTGCCCAAATAGCAGTACCAACTGAATCGACAGCTGTGCCAGACGGTCGGTTTCCTACGGCTCTAAGCGTTGCAATTGCAAATTGGGTCTTCCTTCATGGTGGTGGGATCATAAACCAACCAAAAAGAAACCAAATTTCCAAACCTCAATCTTCCTGTGAACTGGGTTCGATTGAATCATAAAGTTCGAAGCATCAATCATCGGCGTCGAACGAAACGAAATGCGAAGAACCCTGCCGTCGTGCCGTCGCATGAGTAATTACCGAGCGGGCGTTCAAAATTTGTCTGCTCGCGTTTCCGGCACAAAACGATACACTCTCGCCTTTGCTGGCGCAGGTCACTTTTTTTTGTACTCAAATGAAGGGCGGCAAATGCTTCGGATACGGTACCGTACCCGCTTCCGACTGGTGGTCTTCCCACCACGAATGCACAGTGGGAAACAAACGTCTGTTAAGTCCTCCAAGAAGTCCTTGTACGATGAACTCCATAAAGTTCATGGATCTTCGAAATTAGTAAACGATAGTTCATCTGGAATGTAGATCAAACATAAATTACAAGCAGATTTGAGTTGCTGTTATATGGCTTAGTTGGTTAAAGTGGCGGGTCAGCGCAACGGAGTCATGGGTTCAAATCTTATTGAAGCGAAGCGTATTTTTTTTTTCGAATTTATCCAATTCGTCAAGCCTTGTTCTGTAAAAATCTTCATTTTGCAAACTTTTTGATTGTAGATTTGTTAGCTGGCGAAAACATTCATGCAAATAGATACTGAACCAAAAATACACAGTCGAAGCATTCGGAGGTTTCGGTGGTGTTTTACCGCGGTGCACGATCCGCCGCAGTGAGCAATTTTCGAAAGTGTTCAATCATTGGAACACACCCGGCACCGACCGGCACTGAACTGAATTGTACTAACTAAAACTAAACTGGACTGCTGATGATGGTCTGGCCAACCAAGCAGTGCCGGACCAGACCAAAAACCACCAGCTGGTGGTGGTAGGTAATGCTGATTACTACTGAGTAACACTGACCAGGTGGAATACATATTAGATCTGCGTGGCTATCATATCCCGACTGGAAAATTACATCAAGTTCATATCATATTGTGTTATGATGTTATAATATCTTTCTATCACTTATTATGCTATAAACTCGATGCAGAATGATGTTAAAATAACTTAAATTGTAACAAAAAGTATACTGGTCTAATCAAGATCGAAACCTATTTTGTTATAATCATATCAAATTTATAACAAAATGTTATATGAATTTTTGCTTCAAAATTTGGTATAATTTTGTAACATCATTTTTCAACTGTCGAAGACCCGAAACTAAATTATAATGCAATGAGTTATCAAACAACATTTATAACATAACGGTACCCCTATAGTAAGATTTTTTCTAAAATTTGTAAACCCAAAGCAAAATGTGAATTTTGGTAATAAAACACCCCTATTTTTGACCTCCCTGAAGAAGGCTCAAACCAAGGCCGAAACGTCGGATGTAATAGTATCACCCCGCTCATAATTTTTCGGACCGAAAAACCAATCGTAGAGGGATAAATAATGTGATATAATTGAGTTATAGTATTTTAAAAACACCAAGGATGCTGAACATGATTATATCCCAATGAATTATAAATATCATGGTTTGTTAGGATTATGTTATATTTTTGTTACAATTTTCTAGTCGGGACCTGAATCGGAGGCAGCGTGCTGTGGCTTCGCGTAACAGAACCGCTTGCTGCTGCTGCTTTTGGAACCCACCGGAGCGTGGACGGACCGACAGACGAAACACTATCTCAGATTGAGTGGTAGACAGTAACTGTTACGGAGCTGTGATCGCTGACTGGTGTGGATCTGGTGTGAGTAGGGTGTGAAAAATCTGTGAAAAGTTTATACTTTGCTGTTGATTGGTACTGTAACGACAAGTCGTCACTCAAGCGTTGTTAAGGATTTAGCGCAAATTGTTACAAAGTTAACGAAGTAATCAATGTAGTTGGTTAAAATTCCGTCTTTAAAGTATTATTTTGTATTATTTAACAGTCACAAATCTGTCACAAAGATTCTCTGTCAATATTTATTCTTTATAATCAGTGTCAGCTGAAGTTTAAGTCCACCCTGTCAACGAAAACACATTCACCCACTCCACACAGCTCATTGTTTCAACACCATGTTACTGTCTTGGACTTAGTCGTGGGTGCGCTTTGTTGAACCGCAAACGAAGTCATGGATATTTCAAAATTCGCTTATGAATGGTTTGTTACCGTTGTATAGGTAACTGCCTTTCGGGTAGCTTCTTTGTAAACACAACTAGGTGTACAGAGGCACAGGTGTAGGCGACGCCATGAAGAAGGAGTTTATTACAAGTAAAAATAATTGGGATCTCTAAAGAAGGTGTTCAATAAATTCCAAAATAGGTATTATTTGTAACAAACAGTGTTGCTAAAAACGCATTTTTATTCCAAGATTAACATTAAACGATCAATCAACGATCAAATCTGACTATACATGTCAATGGTTGCTCCTCCGTGATTGATCTGAGCTGGTACTAATTGCACTGGGATCCAAATGAATAAGGGCTGGGACACTCCTTTAATTCTCAAAGTGCAATTTAAGCAGCTCATACATTTTTGATTAATAACGGCGCCGGCCACGACCTTGGGAAGGGACGTCAGTTGGGAAGGAAAGGAATGTTAGAGTGTGCTGGTTGTTGCTACTAAAGACCGAGATCACCTCTGCATCCCCACAACCAGCACGGACTGGGGTATTAGTTAGATGGAAAGGATGGGAGATCTGGGAGTCACCGTTGGGTCGGTGATGCGATCCATGGATTGGGGGTTATTTATAGTGTTCGTAAGGTGATAGATTGTGTGGTGAATAAGGTGAATAAGGTCAAGTGGCACAGCACGCTTTGGTTGCATAATTTGTAGGCGTAATAAACTCTGTGCTGTGAGTGGAAGATGGAAGTGAGGGAAACGACTTTTTTCCAATTCGTTTCTGGTTCTAGTGATGGCTATGAACATATGAATATACATGAGTTCTATATGTAGAGAAAAGAGAAAGTGGATAGAAAGATACAAAGTAGGATAAAAGGGACGGGCCAAGGATTGAACCCATGACCTTCTGCATATGAATCAGAAGCGGTAGCCACTAGACCACCAAGCCCGTCATTTTTTATTCCATGATTAACATTAACTACAATAACATACTTTTCTCAGAATATTTTAGGGATTCTTCCCAATATCCTTCGAGAATTCTTCTTAGAATCATTTGGGGATTCTTCCCAGAATCCTGTGGGGATACTTCCCAGAATCCTTTAGGGGTTCTTCCCAGATTTCTCTGGGGATTCCTTCCCAAAACCCTCTGGGGATTCTTCCCAAAATCCTCTGGGGATACTTCCCAGAATCCTTTGGGGATTCTTCCTAGAATCCTCTGGGTTTCCCAGAATACTCTGGGGATTTCTTCCAGAATCCTCTGGAGATTTTTCCCAGAGTCCTTGGGGGATTCTTCCCAAAATCCTAGGGGGATTCTGCTCAGAATCGTAGAATTCTCTGCGGATTCTACCCAGAATCCTCTGGAGATTCTTCCCAGAATCCTCTGGGGATTCTACCCAGAATCCTCTGGGGATTCTTCCCAGAATCCTCTGGGGATTTTTCACAGAATCCTCTGGAGATTCTTCCCAGAATCCTTTGGGGATTGTTCCCAGAATCCTCTGGGATCCCTCCGAGAATCCTCTATGGATTCCTCCCAGAATCGTCTGGGAATTCTTCCCAGAATCCTCTGGGCATGCTCCCCAGAATCCTCTGGGATGCTTTCAAGACTCCTCTGCGGATACTTCCCAGAATCCTCTGAGGATGCTTCCCAGAATCTTCTGGGGATGCTCCCCAGAATCCTCTGGGGATTCTCCCCAGCATGCTCTGGGGATTCTACCCAGAATACTCTGGGAATTCTTCCCAGAATCCTCTGGGGATTCTTCACAGAATCCTCTGGAGATTCTTCCCAGACTCCTTTGGGGATTATTCCCAGAATCCTCTGCGGATCCCTCCCAGAATCCTCTGGGGATTCCTCCCAGAATCCTCTGGGAATTCTTCCCAGAATCCTCTGGGGATGCTCCCCAGAATCCTCTGGGGATACTTCTCAGAATCCTCTGGGGATTCTTCCCAGAATCTTCTGGGGATTCTTATCAGAATCTTCTGGGGATTCTTCCCAGAATCTTCTGGTGATTCTTCCCAGAATCTTCTGGGGATTCTTCCCAGAAGTCTCTGAGGATTCTACCCAGAATCTTTTAAGGATTGTTCCCAGAATCCTCTGGGAATTCTTCGCAGAATCCGCTGGGGGTTCTTCGCAGAATCCTCTGGGGATTCTTCCCAGGATCTTCTGGGGATTCTTCTCAGAATCTTCTGGGGATTCTTTCCAGAATCTTCTGGGGATTCTTCCCATAATCCTCTGGGTATCCTTCTCAGAATCCTCTGGGGATTTTTCACTGAATCTTCTGGGGATTCTTCACAGAATCCTCTGGAGATTCTTCCAGATTATTCTCTCTCTGTGATACTTTAGGCGGCGCATTTTACCCTGATCTCATCAAGAAGCCTATCGCGAACATCGCACCGATTCAGAAACACCGTTAAGCATACGATTCCAAAATAGGAATGAGCAAGTCCATTATGTCATCGTCTACCCTGCCGTGGTAGGTTCCATGCAACCATCACCGTCCACGCCAATTGTTTCGTCGAATGTTGATATTAAGTTGTGTACATGGCAAACTCAAAGCGATTGTCTTCTTCGTCATAACTGGGTTACGATTCGGTGACTGTGATTCCTAGCAGTCCGCTCGAAGGTGCTTCTCACAGTAATGAGTTATTATGCCACCCTTCAAAATCGCGTGGATGGGTCGTCTCCTGACGTGGCCCATGTCGATGGTGTCTCCAGTTCGTATGACCCATCAACAGGGATGGAAATTAGTCGAAAATTTATAAAAGTTTCAATTGTGTGACGCCGCAGTTGTCCGAACCGCGGATGAAAAGGACGAGGGAGCCTTCATGGGGATT